>NC_041380.1:125052709-125057399 GCF_002162155.2 Triticum dicoccoides | reverse complement strand
GGGGGGGGGGGTGCTAGGCATGACATCATGTTACTGGGTCATCAAAGGATCAATATCATAACTCTTGGAAAGTTGTCCTAACCATCATATTTGACGGAGATTCAGGTATGATTGGTGTCAGGGTACCTCAGGCTCAGGATGCCCGAGAAGAAAGGTGCAACACCAATTGACGGGGTGACACTGAAAGATTCTCGGGAAATGAACTATGAAGTGACTTCCGTTAACAAGAGTTCATCATTAACCCAAGAAGAGGACAAGGAGGTGTCTGGTGAACTCAACGGCAATTCACCGAGATTCCCAAAAGATGGATTTCCACCATTAAGTGAACAAGGAGATAACATTTGTCAGATCAAATGATATAGGGAAGTATGCTCGAGGAAAACATACACAATTAAACATTGGTTGAAAGGTGCGCCCGAAATATGGGTTGGGTTGCACGACCAATGTCAGAATGGTGATTCAATTAGCGAAGGACTTAGAATGAACTATCGCCCATTCACTTCAAAGCAATAGGGTTGCTAGAAGTTTTGAATTCACACGTCATAGCTCCATTGTCGGTATTCCGGTTGAAAACAATACGGGGACCAAGGAATGAACGAAGATGGCAAGTAGTATTATGATATCAAGAATTATTAAGAGGTGGTGAAATTCTCACCACATTCTTGACAAAAAGAGATGGTAATACTTCCGAGGTAAGGAAGATCAACTGCTGGGTAGCAGTGATCTCAAGGTTTACACAAAACTCGAACAAGTTGTGTTGAACGAAAGGCAATAAAGTGGTCGATGAGAACAGGAATCATCGAGGGGCAAGGATGGTATTACCCATCATGAATTCAATTGAATTCCTGGAAGAGCTCATAAGGTTGATGATGATCACGACACAATTGTCGAGAGATTTCATGCAGATGTAGTCAATCAGCGACGACGTCAAGTCAAAGGAATGATGAGCAAGAGGTTATTAGAACCACGGTTACGACACAAACTCGAAACCAAGCTTGTTGTTCAAGGCGAAATGATATGACGATGAGGATCGACGTAAGCTTAGCTATCGTCGCAAATTGGTGCTCCGAGAATAAGGACCAGGTAGCACAGTTAGAATCATCACGACAATGATGTAGCCAAACAGGCTAGGAATGGCGTGATCGGGTACAAACTCGTACTAATAGAAGCTTACTAAAGAGTTGTTGAACCGTAGAGCGGACTCGGTTCAGTTATCGGTGTCTTTGAGTGTTTAATAACTCAGAGCCCGTGAAAAATTGGAATCAGTGGTAAGGTAGCACTTGATGAAGAACTCATAAGAAGTTAAGCAGTACCATGATAATCTCGAGATACCAGGGGGGTAATACTCAACACAAGATCAAAGTAAAGGTTGGACTGGGGTATTGCTCTACAGAAGACAAGTGCTTAAACCTGCACGAGAAACGTAATTTAAAGGAGAACATGGTCGGAACCACGATTGCAAAAGGCCAGATCCCAGATATAAGATGAACTTATGCCAAAGGAATAATTAATTTAAGAGAAGCTTTAATGATAAGATCTACACCGAGTCCATGGGCATGAACGCAAGGTTCAAGGTCGACTCCCACTTCTCCAATGCATACCTTTTCATTCACTTCTCATTTTCGACGAAGTCGTAGTGTTGAAATTTTATCTGGTAATCACCCGAAGAATATAACTCGTGAAAACTCTCGGGTTTGCACAGTCTAGGGAAGGCCTTGGTCCAACCCATCGGTTATCTTAGGAACATACACTACAAAGTTCAGAAGTAAATAACACAAGCCCGAAAGCAGAGCATGGTTGGCCAAGCAGAGGATACAACTTAACAAGGGCATCATGTATAAGGGGAAGAACTCACAAGGTGTTCAAATGTGAAGGACACTGCCGGATAACAATCCAACAAAGGACTTGATACTCCACAAAGGATCTGATATGAGTATCGGTACTCAACCAGAAGAGGAAGGAATGCAAATGCAACAGGTTATGGAATCATCTGAATAATTCAAAGCTTAAATAAAAAGGAATTATGATTTCCAAAACAAAGGATCAGAAGCAGACGTTCTGATCAAGGATGGATCAATTGAATATACCAGAGGCACAATCGACGACAGATAGTTTGGTCGAGAACCAGCTCACGTTTGAAAGACGTCTGAGCCGGAGAGATAATTTAAAAGGATCAACTGATGATTACGTGCATTCGCAACATATTGAGTCAACAGACTCAAAATGATAATGACAAGGAATGTCAATAAGATTTCTATACTTATGGGATTAATCATAATGAAAGTAAACAAGAAATTCCAGAGCAATAGGTTGCTGAGGATTTTTGGAATATCGGGTGGTATTTCGAAGACTTTTGTGTAACACATAAACAACTGGGGGATGAGCGGATATTCTATAAATGCGAGAATTAACCGTAGGGGTATTCAAGTGACAAGAACAGCAAGGCAGTAAGCTCAAGGGATTATCGAAACCACGACGAGTTTTTCAGGGTATCTTGTAATAACAAGACCAACTGGGGATGATATAAGAATAACAACTGTAAGTAGTTACCCATAAGGGTTGACGGTGGAAGGGGAATTGCAAACGCGATGAACACAAGTTCTCTGCTTAACAGCGGAAAGTATCTTCAGGGTCTTCACGTGCAACAGACGATCATCAGTAATAAGGGGCTCTCCGGGTGAAAGTGATAACGAGATCCTAATGTTAGATTTAGCAAAATTCCTTTAACCCGAATAGAAGAGAGATCAGAGTCCCAGAGTAAAGGTCGAGGAGTAAAAGATCCTAGTACCACCCGATGGCAACGTGGGCCCGTAAGGCACACAGCCAAGTTAGTAAAAGTTTTGCAATGTCTAGACTCGACTTCGGCCAAGGAGTGTGGAAGGGGGATTCCTACAGGCAGTCGGCTCTGATACCAACTTGTGACGCCCCCGATTTAATCGTACACTAATCATGCACGCAAATGTGTACGATCAAGATCAGGGACTCACGGGAAGATATCACAACACAACTCTACAAATAAAATAAGTCATACAAGCATCATAATACAAGCCAGGGGCCTCGAGGGCTCGAATACAAGTGCTCGATCATAGACGAGTCAGCGGAAGCATCAATATCTGAGTACAGACATAAGTTAAACAAGTTTGCCTTAAGAAGGCTAGCACAAACTGGGATACAGATCGAAAGAGGCGCAGGCCTCCTGCCTGGGATCCTCCTAAACTACTCCTGGTCGTCGTCGTCAGCCTGCACGTAGTAGTAGGCACCTCCAATGTAGTAGTCATCGTCGACGCTGGCTCCTGGCTCCTGGACTCCAGCATCTGGTTGCGACAACCAGAAAGAAAGGAAAGGGGAAAAAAAGGGGGGAGAAAGCAACCGTGAGTACTCATCCAAAGTACTCGCAAGCAAGGAACTACACTACATATGCATGGGTATATGTGTAAGGAGGCCATATCAGTGGACTGAACTGCAGAATGCCAGAATAAGAGGGGGATAGCTAATCCTGTCGAAGACTACGCTTCTGGCAGCCTCCGTCTTGCAGCATGTAGGAGAGAATAGATTGAAGTCCTCCAAGTAGCATCTTCAAGTAGCATCTCCAAGTAACATCTCCAGTAGCATAATCCTACCCGGCGATCCCCTCCTCGTATCCCTGAGAGAGAGCGACCACCGGTTGTATCTGGCACTTGGAAGGGTGTGCTTTATTAAGTATCCGGTTCTAGTTGTCATAAGGTCAAGGTACAACTCCAAGTCGTCCTGTTACCGAAGATCACGGCTATTCGAATAGATTAACTTCCCTGCAGGGGTGCACCACATTCCCCAACACGCTCGATCCCATTTGGCCGGACACACTTTCCTGGGTCATGCCCGGCCGCGGAAGATCAACACGTCGCAGCCCCACCTAGGCAAAACAGAGAGGCCAGCACGCCGGTCTAAACCTAAGCGCACAGGGGTCTGGGCCCATCGCCCATAGCACACCTGCACGTTGCGTACACGGCCGAAAGCGGAACTAGCCCCCTTAATACAAGAGCAGGCTTACGTTCCAATCCGGCGCGCGCCGCTCCGTCGCTGACGTCTGAAGTGCTTCGGCTGATACCACGACGTCGGGATACCCATAACTACTCCCACATAGATGGTTAGTGCGTATAGGCTCGTAGCCGACTCAGATCAAATACCAAGATCTCGCTAAGCGTGTTAAGTATCCGCGAACGCCGAACAGGGCCAGGCCCACCTGTCTCCTAGGTGGTCTCAACCTGCCCTGTCGCTCTGCCACAAAGTAACAGTCGAGGGCCGTCGGGAACCCAGGCCCACCTCTACCGGGATGGAGCCACCTGTCCTTTCAGCCCCCTCGTCAGAATCACTTGCGGGTACTCAATGAGCTGACCCGACTTTAGTCACCATCTGTATAGTATGTATATATGTATAGTATATACCCGTGATCACCTCCCAAGTGATCACGGCCCGATAGTATAGCAAGGCAGACTGACAAGAATGTAGGGCCAATGATGATAAACTAGCATCCTATACTAAGCATTTAGGATTGCAGGTAAGGTATCAACAGATGTAGCGACAATGTCAGGCTATGCATCAGAATAGGATTAACGAAAGCAGTAACATGCTACACTACTCTAATGCAAGCAGTATAGAGGAGAATAGGCGATATCTGGTGATCAAGGGGGGGGCTTGCCTGGTTGCTCTG
>NC_041380.1:125004364-125050741 GCF_002162155.2 Triticum dicoccoides | reverse complement strand
GCGAGGGGTGGGGCTTTTATTTTTCTTTTGTTGTTGTTTTCTCATTTTCTTTCTGTTTTATTTTAGTTGCACTATATTTTTGGTTTAGTAAAATATGAAAATAGCTCCAAAAATAGTGTGGCAAATTAATCCACTGTTCTAAGAAGTTTTTACCTCAGAATAAAAATAGTTTAGAATTTGGTAAAATATATTAGGAGTATAACTAATTGTTTTGATGTTGTTTTAATCACTTTAGGGTATTTAAATATTTTATAAAGATGTTGTTACTCCACCAATAATATCCATGATTTATTTGCCACATTAAGAACATTTTAGATTTGACTTTTGAAAACTTTAATTGTTTGACTTGATTTTAAATTTGAATTCGAACCGTTTTTGAACCATCGCGAGATTAGTAACAGTAACCGAGGTGATGTGGCATCAATAGCGTGGAATTACTGTAGCCTAATTATCCGGGCATCACACCCCTTGTGCATTTTCTTTTCTTAAAAAAACCACGCGGTTAACCGCGGTTTAGGTTAAACCGATCCGTTTAGATAAACCGATCTTGGTTTATTTTGTTTTATTTAGTCGTGGTTGTTATTTTTCCTATTTAGCGGCTATTCGCTCTATAAGCATCACAGCGAACAACTTGCAGCCTATAGAAATCTGCCACATGGCCAGGACTTGTTTGTGATAAATTTCTTCACCATCCAGTCCCTGGAATTAGCAGATTAGCCCCTAAACTTAGAATAGCCACAACTTTTTAACCGTAAGTCCAAATTCAATGAAACCAGCGGCAAAATGTTCGTATCGAATCGCCCTATCCAGAGAACCAACTTTGAAAACTTTGGCCAATTTCAAATTTGAATTTATTCAGGTTTGAATTCAAACTTCAACTAGCCATATCTCCTAAACCGTAGCTCCGATTGATGTGATTCTTTTTGCACCGTGTCACCGTAGCCAAACCCTACCACTTGGACCATTGTCACATATTTTCACACACCTAGGATCTGTCCATGATAGTTTTATTACTATGCCATGTATGCACTTTACTATACATCACATCTTTTTACGCTATGTCACATGTTGTTTTGCACTTAGGATATTTCCATGCTAGTTAAGTGTGTTGAATGTTCATTTGGTTTTTCCAAGACTTTTTGCTTTGTATGTTCTTCTTGGTTCTCTGAAATGATTGCTTATGTGAGTGCAATGTTTGACTTTATAGATTTTCATCGGAGAGTGACGAATAGTTCCATTGAGTAAATTTCTGAGACCGATATTATGTTCACCAACTATTACCAGGCAAGTTCACATTTGACCATTCTTCCAATTACCTATGTTTTATATTATGCACTTAGTCCTTTTGTGGTAGGATTGCATGGTAGGATTTATTGTTGCCAGAGGGCTATGCTATTACCCGGTAGTTCAATTGAGGTAGGTCTGATCTATGCAACCTTGTCACCACCGTGTAAGTTTATTTCCGCCTCGCAAATGTAGACGTGGAATTGGGAAGTGTTCATGGTGAGGCATGAGTGACAAAGTAGTAATCAGGACCAAGACTTGTAAATGAACTACCTGGGCGGTATTTTGTTTGAATGGTGGCGAAGTACAGTGGGAGCATGCATGGTTAATCCATGGTGGTGCACCACTAGCGGTCGGCCGCCCAGGCTCAAAGAGATCAATCGTATTCTCATGTCTAGAAGCTTACGTGTGCAGCCACAAGCCAATATGGGCTCTAGCTTAGTTGAGTAGTTAGTGTGACCCCTTCCGGGATGGGCTAGCAGATGTAGAAAGAGTAGGTGTACCGGCCTATCCGTGGGTTAAGGGGAAATACTTTCGAAAGACTATGTCTCGGTCATCCTGTTCTCAAACACCACGCAGTGCGAGAATTTCAAGGGAGGCGAACGAGTCTTGTGGGGAAAAGTGCGCAAACCTCTGCAGAGTGTTAAAACCTAATCGATTAGTCGTGTCCCCGGTTACGGACAACTTGAGCATCTAGTAGTGGAAATGCTGGGAGATCTCATCACTCTTAATTTAAACAGTTGGGTTTAAATGAAACTTTGGGAATGGATTGAGTTGGGTTTACCAACTCATTCTATGCTATACAATAGTGGTAGAATAATATCTTTTATTCTAGGGAAAAACTAGCTTTATGCAAAAACTAAACTTAGAGCTTTCCACCAGCCAAATTGCATGTACAAATAGGTTCATTATTCTTATGATGTGACTTGCCAGTACATTCAATGTACTGACCTACGGGGATGCAACATCTTATGTTGCAGGGATTTTTTCTACGACGAGTAAGAGTTACGTTGTAGGGTTACGGTCTACACTCAACTTGCCGTTGGCGTTGATGGACTCCACACCCTTATGTTTGTTTCCGCTGAGACTTACGAGGTATATATCAGTTTTACGTTATTTATACATGTGATTGCACTTTGATATATACACTGATGTATTGTGTGTGCCAGCATACCGATCCAGAGATGGCACGGATACATAGAGGCTTGACCGTTTGAGGTCGGGTCGCTACACACCAACGGTGAAATGTATATCACACAATTCATTGTCCACATCTTTTTCCTTTTGCATATCACACAATTCTACGGAAGTGTTTAGATGGGACGCGAAATCGTCATTAGGATTACTGGAAAATTGATCTTTCATAACAAGATTCAACAATGTCGCATTAATATCATAAGACTCCGCTCTAGCGGCGGGAGGAGCAATTAGAATACTAATAAAATCATTATTATTAGTATTATAAAAATCACACAATTTGGTATTTTCTTGATATGTCGTGACTACGCAAACAAGATGACACACAGACAAAAGATCAAACAAGTGCATCAACTTTTTCACTCAAAGTACTAATTTCTTCAACATAATTCACTTTTTACTAGTAGGAGCTCTTTCAGTATGCCATTGTGAATAATTAGCCATAATATTATCAAGAAATTTACTAGCTTCACCCAAAATAATTTCCATAAAGGTACCACCCACGGCAAAATCTAAAAGATTTCTAGAAACAAAGTTCAATCCCGCATAAAAAATTTGTATGATCATCCATAGATTTAAACCATGAGTAGGACAATTTTGTAGCATTAATTTCATTCTTTCCCAAGATTGCACAATGTCTTCATGCTCAAGTTGCTTAAAATTCATAATTTGATTTCTAAGAGAAATAATTTCTGTGGGAGGAAAATACTTAGTGATAAAAGCATCTTTGCACTTATCCCAAGAATCAATACTATTTCCTGGCAAAGATGAAAACCACATTTTTGCACGATCACTCAAAAGAGAAAGGAAATAATTATAGTTTCACAATATCATTGTCCACATCTTTTTCCTATTGCATATCACACAATTCTACGGAAGTGTTTAGATGGGATGCGACATCCTCATTAGGATTACCGAAAAATTGATCTTTCATAACAAGATTCAACAATGCCGTCTTAATATCATAAGACTCCGCACTAGCGGTGGGAGGAGCAATTAGAATACTAATAAAATCATTATTATTAGTATTATAAAAATCACACAATTTGGTATTTTCTTGAGATGTCGTGACTACGCAAACAAGATCACACGCAGACAAAAGATCAAACAAGAAAAAAGCAAGCGGAAAATATTTTTGTAAAAACTTTGTAGAAGTGAGAGGGATGAAAACGAGAGGCAAATGACAAATAAAGTAATTGCAAGGAGATGAGATTTTATGCATAGGTACTTGATAGATGTTGATGATGTGTCCCCTGCAACGACACCAGAAATTCTTCCTGATTGCTTGTATCTGCGTTGGTAATTCCCCGAAGAGGAGAGGATGATGTAGCACAACAAAGGTAAGTATTTCCCTCAGTTATTAAACCAAGGTTATCAATCCAGTAGGAGAGCCAAGCAACACTAAGTAAACAACACCTGCACACAAACAACAAATACTTGCAACCCAACGCGTAAGAGGGGTTGTCAACCCCCCCTCGGTATTGAGATAGATTAAGTTGTATAGGTTTCGATAAATAGATCTAACTAAAACACAAAATAAAATAAATAAGGAAGAAGTGCAGCAAGGTATTTTTAGATTTAATATGATAGGAAATAGACCCGGGGGCGTAGTTTTCACTAGAGGCTTCTCTCAAGAAAAAAACATACGGTGGGTAAACAAATTATTGTTAGGCAATTGATAGAAATTCAAATAATCATGACAATATCCAAGGCAGTGATCACGTATATAGGCATCATGTCCAAGATTAGTAGACCGAAACGATTCTGCATCTACTACTATTACTCCACACATCGACCACTATCCAACATGCATCTAGTGTATTAAGTTCATGAAAAAAATGGAGTAATGCAATAAGAACGATGACATGATGTAGACAAGATCTATTCATGTAGGAATAGACCCCATCTTTTTATCCTTAATAGCAACGATACATGCATGTCACGTCTCTTTCTGTCACTGAGACTGAGCACCGCAAGATCGACCCCATCACTAAAAGTGCAACTATCCCTGGGTGGTTTTGGTAATTACTAACAACATATAGCTCATTGAACTAGTGCTATTTCAAGATGATCATTTCAGAAATTTTAATGATTGGCATGGCATGGATTATGGAATGTGGACCCCTCAAAATGCTAAGGACACATATTGGCTCAAGATCAAGACTCTACATTTTCATATTAGTGATCCAAGATCACATTGAGTCCATAGGAAAAGCCAATACTATTAAAAGGGGGTGAGGTGTTGCTTAATGGCTTGCTTGCTCAAAATGCTTAATGATATGCTCCAAAAGCCCTCAACCACTTTCTCATATCCACATATGTCCCAAACCAAAAGTCAAACTCGGCCCTACCGATTTGATCTATCCGGTGCCACCGAGTTCACTTGACATAGCCACTGCCAGAAACTTGATACGTCTCTATCGTATTCTATAATTTTTGATTGTTCCATGCCAATATTCTACAACTTTCATGTACTTCTGGCAACTTTTTATACTATTTTTGGGACTAACATATTGATCAAGTGCCCAATGCCACTTCATGTTTGTTGCATGTTTTTTTGTTTCGCAGAATATCCATATCAAACGGAGTCCAAATAGGATAAAAACTGACAGAGTTTTTTTGGAATATATATGATTTATGGGAAGAAAAATCCACGCGAGACGATGCCCGAGGGAGGCACGAGGCAGGGGGCGCGCCCCACCCCCCTGGGCGCGCCCCTGACCCTCGTGGTCACCCGTTAAGGCGGTTGATGCCCTTCTTTCGCCGCAAGAAAGCTAATATCCGGATAGAGATCGTGTTAAAATTTCAGCCCAAACGGAGTTACGGATCTCCGGGAATATAAGAAACGGTGAAAGGGCAGAATCTGAGAACGCAGAAACAGAGAGAGACAGAGAGACAGATCCAATCTCGGAGGGGCTCTCGCCCCTCCCACGCCATGGAGGCCATGGACCAGAGGGGAAACCCTTCTCCCATCTAGGGAGGAGGTCAAGGAAGAAGAATAAGGAGGGGGCTCTCTCCCTTCGCTTCCGGTGGCACCGGAGTGCCACCGGGGGCCATCATCATCACCTCAATCTTCACCAACAACTTCACCGCCATCACCACCAACTCTTCCCCCCTCTATGAAGTGGTGTAACCTCTCTCTTACCCACTGTAATCTCTACTTAAACATGGTGCTCAATGCTATATATTATTTCCCAATTATGTATCGCTATCCTATGATGTTTGAGTAGATCCCTTTTGTCCTATGGGTTATTTGATGATCGTGATTGGTTTGAGTTGCATGTTTTATTATTGGGGCTGTCCTATGGTGCTCTCCGTGTCGCGCAAGCGTGAGGGATTCCCGCTGTAGGGTTTGCAATATGTTCATGATTTGCCTATGGTGGGTGGCGTGAGTGGCAGAAGCACATACCCGAGTAAGTAGGTTGTTTGCGTATGGGATAAATGGGACTTGATGCGTTAATGCTATGGTTGTGTTTTATCTTAATGATCTTTAGTAGTTGCGGATACTTGCTAGAGTTCCAATCATAAGTGCATATGATCCAAGTAGAGAAAGTATGTTAGCTTATGCCTCTCCCTCATATAAAATTGCAATAATGATCACCAGTCTAGTTATCGATTGTCTAGGGACAAATAACTTTCTTGTAACAAAAAAGCTCTTTACTAAAACTAATTTAGTTGTGTCTTTACCTAAACAGCCCTTACTTTTTATTTACGTAATCTTTATTATCTTGCAAACCTATCCAACAACACCTACAAAGTACTTTTAGTTTCATACTTGTTCTGGGTAAAGCGAACATCAAGCATGCGTAGAGTTGTATTGGTGGTCGATAGAACTTGAGGGAATATTTGTTCTGCCTTTAGCCCCTCGTTGGGTTCGACACTCTTACTTATCGAAAACTGTTGCGATCCCCTATACTTGTGGATTATCAAAACCCTAGTCATTTCGGTCTCACCGATAGGGATCTCGGTCTCACTGAGATGGGATTGCAAACTCTCTGTTTCCCTTCGTAACGTTTCGCTCCAACCGAGATGAGCGATTGGTCCCACCGAGTTCGCAATGCAAACTCTCTGTTTCCCTTTCGTAACATTTCGGTCGAATTGGAATGAGCGAATCGGTCCCACCAAGTTTGGCTGACCAACTCTCTGTTTGCCTATTAAAGAAATCGGTCCTACCGAGTTTATGTGATCGGTCTCACCGAGATTACATTATGCCCTAACCCTAATGAAATCGGTCCTACCGAGTTGACATGTCGGTCCCACCGAAAATCCTAACGTTCACATTTTGAACTAAATCGGTCTGACCGAGTTTGGTGATTTGTGTGTAACAGTTAGATTTTGTGTGGAGGCTATATATACCCATCCACCCTTCCTTCATTAGTAAGGAGAGCCATCAGAACGTGCTTACACTTCCAACATACATTTTCTGAGAGAGAACCACCTACTCATGTATTGAGACCAAGATATTCCATTCCAACCATATGAATCTTGATCTCTAGCCTTCCCAAGTTGCTTTCCACTCAAATCATCTTTTCCACCAAATCCAAATCTGTGTGAGAGAGAATTGAGTGTTGGGGAGACTATCATTTGAAGCACAAGAGCAAGGAGTTCATCATCAACACGCCATCTATTACCTTTTGGAGAGTGGTGTCTCCTAGATTGGTTAGGTGTCGCTTGGGAGCCTTCGACAAGATTGTGGAGTTGAACCAAGGAGTTTGTACGGGCAAGGAGATCGCCTACTTCATGAAGATCTACCCTAGTGGGGCAAGTCCTTCGTGGGAGGTGGCCATGGTGGGATAGACAAGGTTGCTTCTTCATGGACCCTTCATGGGTGGAGCCCTCCGTGGACTCGCGCAACAGTTACTCTTCATGGGTTGAAGTCTCCATCAACGTTGATGTACGATAGCACCACCTATCGGAACCACGCAAAAAATCTCCATGTCTACATTGCGTTTGCTCCCTCCAAACTCCTCCCTTTACCTTCATATGCAATGTTTTACATTCCGCTGCTATACTCTTAGACTTGCATGTGTAGGTTGATTGCTTGACTTGTTCTAAATTGCTAAAATCTGCCAAAACTTAAAATTGAGAAAAGGCTAGACTTTTATTTGGTCAAGTAGTCTAATCACCCCCTCTAGACATACTTTCGATCCTACAAATGGTATCAGAGCTTTGGTCTCCATTTGCCTTGATTTCCATAGCTTTTGGTGATCATAGCCTTGGTCTCACACCTAGGAGAGTATGACATCTAGCAAGGGAAATTACCACCGTAGAGGTCCTTACTTTGATGGTAATAATTTTACCAGTTAGAAGCATAAGATGAAAATGCATATTATTGGACATAACCCCGCCGTTTGGGCTATTGTGTATATTGTCTTGCAAGGTGAATTCTTTGATGGGAGAGAACCGAACCGTGAAGCTAGTGCGGAAGAGTTGAAGATGTTGCAATACAATGCTCAAGCTTGCAATATCCTCTTCAATGGATTGTGCCTCGAAGAATTCAACAAAATCAGTCGTCTTGAGAATGCAAAGGAAATTTGGGATACTTTGATTGATATGCACGAGGGTGCTGACTCCGTCAAGGAATCCAAATTTGATGTACTTCAAAGTCAACTTGACAAGTTCAAAATGAAGGATGGTGAAGGTGTCGCTAAAATGTACTCTAGGCTTGCTCTCATCACAAATGAGATTGCCGACTTAGGAAGTGAGGAGATGACCGATAGATTCATCATCAAGAAGATCCTAAGAGCCTTGGATGGAAAATATGATACCGTGTGCACATTGATCCAAATGATGCCCAACTACAAAGATCTCAAGCCAACGGAAGTCATTGGAAGAATTGTTGCTCATGATATGTCACTCAAGGATAAGGAAGAGCTTCACAACAAGTCAAGTGGTGCTTACAAGGCCTCATGTGATGCTCCTACATCATCAAGTGAGAAACAAACCTTCAATGAGGGATTGAGCCTAATGGTGAAGAATTTCAACAAGTTCTACAAGAGTAGAAGCAAGGAAAGAAGTTCCAAGTCAAGGTCCTACAATGACAAAAGATCTTCGAGTCGTGGACGTAATTGCTACAATTGTGGAAGACCCGGACACTACTCCAATGAGTGTACGGCTCCCTACAAACGAAGAGAAGATTCACCCAAAAGGAGAAGTAGAAGAGAAGAATCACCACCAAGAGAAAGAAGGAGTAGAGATGATCGTTATGAACAAAGAACATCTCGGAGAAGCAAGGATTCGGAAAGGCAGGACAAGTCATCAAGGAGCTACGCAAAATGAAGACATCAAGATCATGTTGGTGAATGGGTATCCGGCTTCAACTCCGACAATCACTCCGAGAGAAGTTATCACTCCGACTCCGAATATACTCAAGATGAAGGTGTTGCCAGTCTAGCACTTGTGTCAACCAACTCCTACGACATATTTGACTCACCAAATTAAGGAATTGAAAGATGCTTCATGGCTAAAGGCCCAAAGGTACCATACCCCGAGTATGTTGATTTCAATAGTGATGAAGATGATTTGCTAGGTGATGATGATTTACTTGTTGACAACTCTAGTGATGAAAACTATGATGAAATTGCTATTAATCATGCTAATAAAGATAAAATGAATGATGATGATAAGAAGGAGATTGAGCGTCTAACTAAAGAACTAAACACTCTTAAGTTAGCTCATGAAACTACCTTGGGAAATCATCGAGAGCTTTTAAAGACTCATGAGAAGCTATGACACGTCTCCAACGTATCAATAATTTATGAAGTATTCATGCCATGTTTACAATAGTTTTATATGATTTTAGTATGATTTGATTAGAACTAACCCGGACTGACGCGTTTTTAGCAGAACTACAATGGTGTTGTTTTTGTGCAGAAATAAAAGTTCTCGGAATGCGATGAAAATCAACAGAGATTTTTTTGGAAAATATAAAAATACTAGAACAAAAATCTATCGGAGGGGAGTTCCGTGGGCCCCACGAGGGTGGGGGGCGCGCCCACCCCCTAGATGCGCCCCTATGCCTCGTGGACTTCTCGTGGGCCCCCTGACTTGTTCTCGACGCCAACCTCTCCGATAAATGCCCAAACCTCCAGAAAATAACCTAGATCAGAAGTTCCACCGCCGCAAGCCTCTATAGAAATGAGAAATCAATCTAGGCCCTCTCTGGCACCCTGCCGAAGGGGGCCATCATCGCCGGAGGCTATGGAGGAGGATCCCTGTAGCGACCAGACCTCAAACAGTCTGATCTCTGTGCTCCGATGTCATCCCTGGATCAGTAATGCTGACACCACACAGTACTCGGAGGATTTATAGCAGAGTAGCAATCACACACTTATTACATCGTGTGTCTCAAAGGAGAGCTTATTACAATAAATATGGCTTAAGGCCATCTAATAACGATAACAGCGGAAGGCTTGGAAGATAGGTGAGTCCATCAACTCCAACGGCATCACTGAGTATAGAACCACGACCTAAAAACTCCTTATTCGTCGTCTGAAAGGTCTGCAACATTAACGTTGCAGCTCGGAAACAGGTCAGCACATGGAATATGCTGGCAAGGTAACACATAGAGAGTAATGGAATGAAACAACTATACTATATGCATATTTGGCTGGTGGAAAGCTCTATGGTTACAGTTTTTGCGTAAAGCCAATTTTTCCCTACTTCAAAGGAATAAAATTAATTACTATCAGGGTGGTTGTTAAACATTGAGAATGGTTGACAGCATTCTCAATCCCAATTAAGTAACATCATTAAAACCCAACAAAATTAACTTTTGAGTAACATGTTGAGATTCACATGATAATCTAGGTACTAGATACTCAAGATGTCCATAACCAGGGACACGGCTAACCATGATTAGTTTGTTACACTCTGCAGAGGTTTGTGCACTTTTCCCCACAAGACTCGATCACCTCCGTTGGATTTCTCGCACTACATGGTGTTTGAGAAACGGATGACCGAGACATAGTCTTTCAGAAGCGCTAGCACCTTATGATCGGGTAGACAGTACCACCTACATCCCCTACATCTGCTAGTCTACCACTGTAAGAGTTCGCACAACTTAATCAACTATGCCAGAGCCCATAATGGCATGTGGCTGCACACGGAAGTTTCTAGTATGAACAATCTCATGATCCCTTTGAGCCTGGTTGGCGGTCCAAAAGAAAAATAGGCAAGTCCTGGAATCCCCAGGTGCCTCAATCCACCCAGATGTGTGTTTAGGTTGCCACCTTAGATAAACCATTAATTAACAATCTCACATCTGTCATGGATATCACTCACCCAATCCATGTCTACTAGCATAGCATGGCATAATAAGCAAACGTAGAAGTAACTCCCAAAGGTTTGATAATAAACAGGTAATAGGTACTACCTCATCTACTTCCCATCCCACAATTTAATTAGATCCTAATCATGCAATGTGTGAAGATTGATCTAATGCAATAAAACTGGGTTGTAGAAAAAGGTATGATCAAAGTGTTACTTGCCTTGCTGATGATCCGCGAAACCTAGAGATTCAAAGTAACAGGCGGCGCACTCCGGGTATTCTATCGCAGACAAACAAACAAGCATACAATACGTACTCATCTAATGCACAGGTAAAACTCAAATAGAAGATCTAACCAGAAAGTTCAACTTAAGAACCCTGGTTTGCAAAAAGAATCAAATCGAACGAAACAAAAGAAAACAAACGGCGGAAGAAAACAACTTCGTTCTAGTAATCTGGATCTAAGTCAAATTTTTACAGTAGCAAAAACTTGTTTAAGTTGATTATTCGGAACGAGGGTTTCGAGACGAAACTCCAGGCGCTTGAATCGCCTGATTCTGATAAACGAGCGAAAAGTTATACTAAAACGAAAATCGGATCAGAAATCGCGATCAGAAAATAACCGCAGAAAATCCGACGAAAATAAGAAAAACGACGAACTGATTTTTTTTTGTTTAAACTTCACGGAAGTCGAGGCGGCGGCGAACCTTGGGCGGCGTGCAACTCCGGCGAGTCGACGGCGGGGGCTAGCGGCGGCGGCGGCTGGCGGCGGCGGCTGGGGCTGGGGCTGGGGCTAGGGCGGCGGTGATGGGCTGGCTCGGCTTGGGCCTCGGGCGCGCCTTATAAAGGCCTCGGCCAGCGGTGTCCTGGCCGAGTACGGCCCATGGTCGGTTCCACGTTTTTTTAATTCCGCTCGGAAGAGAAAAAAAATACTAAACGGACTCCAAAAATCCCGAAATAAATTTTCCCGGGCTTCTAAAATCAAGCCCGAAAAAGTGAACATTTATTTGGGCCCTAAATGCAATTTTGAAAAACGTGCATTTTTCCTAAATTCAAATAAAATACCGAAAAACTCCGAAATAAAACTTATTTGATTTTTTTATTAAATCCTCAATATTTCTATATTTTGGGAAAGTCATTTTATTCCCTCTCTCATATTTTTGTTATAGAAATAATTGATGATAAAATAAATAAAATCAAATGATCCTGTTTACGTAATCTGAGAAAACTCAAATATGTAAATAACGAAATCCCCAACTCTCTCCGTGGGTCCTTGAGTTGCTTAGGATTTTCTAGGATCAAAACGAAAAGCAAAATAAAATATGATATGCATGATGACCTAATGTATAACATTCCAAATTGAAAATTTGGGATGTTACAAACCTACCCCCCTTAAGATGAATCTCGCCCTCGAGATTCGGGTTGGCTAGAAAATAGGTGAGGGTGGTCCTTGAGCAAATCTTCCTCTCGCTCCCAGGTGGCTTCATCCTCCGTGTGGTGGCTCCACTGAACTTTGCAAAACTTGATAACCTTGCTGCGAGTGACTCGGCTGGCAAACTCAAGAATCTTGACTGGTTTCTCCTCATAGGTCAAATTGTTATCCAACTGAATTGCTTCTAATGGCACTGTGTCTCTCAAAGGTATGTCGGCCATCTCCGCGTGACACTTCTTCAACTGAGAAACGTGGAACACATCATGAACTCCTGTCAATCCTTCTGGCAATTCCAACTTGTAGGCCACTTCTCCCATACGCTCCAAAACTCGATATGGTCCTACAAATCGTGGCGCTAACTTCCCCTTAACACCAAAGCGCTTAATCCCTCGAAGTGGGGATACTCGAAGATAAGCTCTATCTCCGACTTCATAAATTGTCTCCTTGCATTTAGAATCTGCGTAGCTCTTCTGCCTGGACTGGGCTACCTTGAGCCTATCGCGAATCAACTTCACCTTCTGTTCAGACTCTTTAATCAGATCTGGTCCAAACAACTGGCGGTCTCCAACTTCGTCCCATGACAACGGTGTCCTGCACCTCCTTCCGTACAAAGCTTCGAAAGGGGCCATCTTCAAACTAGTCTGATAGCTATTATTGTAAGAGAACTCTGCATACGGTAAATTATCGTCCCAACTAGATCCATAATCTAGCGCACAAGCTCTCAGCATATCCTCCAAAATCTGATTGACTCTCTCGGTCTGTCCATCTGTCTGCGGATGATAAGCTGTACTAAATTCTAGCCTAGTACCTAAAGTCTCATGCAACTGCTTCCAGAACTTTGAGGTAAACTGGGTTCCTCTATCTGATACGATGCTCCTCGGAACTCCATGCAAACATACGATCCTGGTCATGTATATCTTTGCCAACTTAGCACTGGTGTAAGTGGTCTTTACTGGGATGAAATGAGCTACCTTCGTCAATCGATCAACTACAACCCAAATCGAGTCATAGCCTGAACGAGTCCTTGGTAATCCCGTGATAAAATCCATGCCTAGCTTATCCCACTTCCATTCGGGTATCGGCAATGGTTGCAACAATCCTGCTGGCTTCTGATGCTCTGCCTTTACTCTCTGACATACGTCACAAACTGCTACATACTCCGCAATATCCTTCTTCATTCCGGTCCACCAGAAAATATCCTTCAAATCCAAATACATCTTGGTATTTCCTGGGTGAATCGAATACGGTGAATCATGTGCCTCTTGCAGAATCAACTTTCTGATCTCCGGGTCATTGGGTACATAAACACGGTCTTCAAACCATAGGGTGTCGTGCTCATCCTCACGAAATCCTTTAGCTTTTCCTTGGCTCATTTTCTCCTTTATAGAAGAAATCTCCTTGTCAGTTTTCTGAGCTTCTCTGATTCTATCCATCAAAGTTGACTGAATTTCCAATGCTGCTACATAGCCTCTCGGAACTATTTCCACATATAGCTCACAAAGATTTTCTGCTAACTCCTTGGGTATTTCTCCCGTCATTAACATATTGACATGGCTCTTGCGGCTTAATGCATCAGTTACTACATTAGCCTTCCCGGGATGATAATGCAATCTCATATCATAATCCTTGATGAGCTCCAACCATCTCCTTTGTCTGAGGTTCAACTCCTTCTGCGTGAAAATGTACTTCAAACTCTTGTGATCCGTGTACACCTCACAATGATTTCCAATGAGGAAATGTCTCCATGTCTTCAATGCATGCACTACGGCTGCTAACTCCAAATCATGTGTGGCATAATTCAATTCATGAGGCTTCAGTTGTCGTGAAGCATACGAAACAACTCTCCCTTCGTGCATAAGCACTGCTCCAAGTCCTCAACGTGAAGCGTCGCAATACACCTCATAATCCTTGGTTTGATCTGGCAAAATCAACACGGGTGAGGTAACCAAGCATTTCTTCAACTCCTGGAAACTAGCCTCACACTCCTCAGTCCATTTGAACTTAGTATCCTTCTTCAGCAACTCCGTCATAGGCTTCGCAATCTTTGAGAAGTTCTCAATAAATCTTCGGTAGTATCCTGCGAGTCCCAGAAAAGCCCGGATCTCTCCAACTGTTGTTGGTGCTTCCCACTTGGTCACGGTTTCAACTTTAGCGGGATCTACTGCTATACCTTCTCCGGATATAACGTGTCCGAGGAATCCTACTTCCTTCAACCAAAACTCACATTTGCTGAACTTGGCATATAATTGATGTTCTCTGAGCTTTCCAAGTACCAAACGCAAATGCTCCTTATGTTCCTCTTCATTCTTTGAATAAACTAGGATATCATCAATGAACACTATGACGAACTTATCCAAAAACTCCATAAACACTTTGTTCATCATGTTCATAAAATAGGCAGGCGCGTTAGTCAGTCCAAATGACATAACGGTATACTCATACAGCCCATACCTGGTGGTAAAAGCTGTCTTAGGAATATCCTGTTCTTGAATCTTCAACTGGTGGTATCCTGATTGCAAATCGATCTTGGAAAACACTTTAGCTCCTTGCAATCGATCAAATAGATCATTGATCATTGGTAGCGGGTACTTGTTCTTGATTGTTACTTCATTCAATCCTCGATAGTCAACAACCATCCTTAACGATCCATCCTTCTTCTCTACTAGAAGTACTGGTGATCCCCAAGGGGAAGAACTTGGGCGAATGTAACCTTTATCCAGTAACTTCTTAATCTGCTTCTTAATTTCCACCAAATCTTTTGCAGGCATCCTATATGGTCGCTTCGATATTGGCCCAGTGCCTGGCAAAAGTTCAATCAAAAACTCAATATCTCTATCCGGTGGCATGCCTGGCAACTCTTCGGGAAATACATCAGGAAAATCCTTTACCACTGGTACTTCCTCCTGCACAACTCCTGATAAGGAATTTACTTGTGTCCTGTTTGGCGCATGTCGGGATACATACTTGATCCTTCTTCCTTCTGGCGTTGTGAGCAAAATTGTCTTACTAGCACACTCAATATTCCCTTCATACTTTGATAACCAATCCATGCCTAATATCACATCCAATCCTTGAGATTCCAATATAATTAAATCTGTTGGGAAAACATGCCTTCCTATACTTAATGGCACTTGAAAACATCCTTGACCGGCCATGTACTCTGCTCCTGGTGAGCTTACTAGCATAGGTGTTTTGAGAACCCTAGTGGGCAGGCTATACTTTTCCACAAATCCCCTTGATATGTATGAATGCGATGCTCCAGTATCAAAAAGAACGAGTGCAGTAAATGTCTTAACCAAAAACTTACCTATTACTGCATCGGGCTGAGCTTCAACCTCCTCCACATTAACGTGGTTCACCTGTCTCCTGTTGAAAGGGTTCGGCTTCTTTCCAGAGCTTCCATTGCCATTTTGTCCCTCATGACAGTCATTTGCATAATGTCCTGGCTTCGAACACTTATAGCAAGTGACGTGGCTCAAGTCCTTCTTGGCTGGGGTTGATGGGGTGCTGCGGTTCTGTCCATTGCTTCCTCCATTCCCGTTACTATTCTTGGTACCATTGTGATTGTGCGAGCTACCTACTCCATGGGTATGCTGAAAATGTCCTCCCGGTCTAGGGGTAAAACGTGGCTTCTGCTGAGCTCCTGAATTATACTTTCCTTGTCCATACTTCCTCTTGCGGTTCTCAATTTGCTGCTGCTTCCCTTCAATCATAAGAGCATGATCTACCAACTCCTGGTAGTTGTTGAAGGTGGCTACCATTGTTGGGTTTCATAGTAATTTCAAAAATTTTCCTACGCGCACACAGGATCATGTGATGCATAGCAACGAGAGGAGAGTGTTGTCTACGTACCCAACGCAGACCGACTGCGGAAGCGATGACACGACGTAGAGGAAGTAGTCGTACGTCTTCACGATCCAACCGATCAAGCACCGAAACTACGGCACCTCCGAGTTCGAGCACACGTTCAGCTCGATGACGATCCCCGGACTCCGATCCAGCAAAGTGTCGGGGAAGAGTTTTGTCAGCACGACGGCGTGGTGACGATCTTGATGAACTACAGCAGCAGGGCTTCGCCTAAACTCCGCTATAGTATTATCGAGGAATATGGTGGCAGGGGGCACCGCACACGGCTAAGGAATCGATCACGTGGATCAACTTGTGTCAACTTGTGTGTTTAGAGGTGCCCCTGCCTCCGTATATAAAGGAGCCAAGGGGGGGAGGAGGCGCCGGCCAGGAGGAGGTGGCGCAGGAGGAGTCCTACTCCTACCGGGAGTAGGACTCCCCTCCAATCCTATTCCAACTAGGAATCCCCAAAGGGGGAAAGAGGAGAAGGGTGGCCGGCCACCTCTCCTAGTCCTAATAGGACTAGGGGAAGGGGGGAGGCGCGCAGCCCTGGTGGGAAGCCCTTTCACCTTTCCACTAAGGCCCATGAAGGCCCATATGGTTCCCGGGGGGTTCCGGTAACCTCCCGGTAACCCGGTAAAATCCCGATTTCACCCGGAACACTTCCGATGTCCAAACATAGACTTCCAATATATCAATCTTTATGTCTCGACCATTTCGAGACTCCTCGTCATGTCCGTGATCACATCCGGGACTCCGAACAACCTTCGGTACATCAAAATGCATAAACTCATAATATAACTGTCATCGTAACCTTAAGCGTGCGGACCCTACGGGTTCGAGAACAATGTAGACATGACCGAGACACGTCTCCGGTCAATAACCAATAGCGGGACCTGGATGCCCATATTGGCTCCTACATATTCTATGAAGATCTTTATCGGTCAGACCGCATAACAACATACGTTGTTCCCTTTGTCATCGGTATGTTACTTGCCCGAGATTCGATCGTCGGTATCCAATACCTAGTTCAATCTCGTTACTGGCAAGTCTCTTTACTCGTTCCGTAATACATCATCTCACAACTAACATATTAGTTGTAATGCTTGCAAGGCTTATGTGATGTGTATTACCGGGAGGGCCTAGAGATACCTCTCCGACAATCGGAGTGACAAATCCTAATCTCGAAATACGCCAACCCAACATCGACCATTGGAGACACCTGTAGTACTCCTTTATAATCACCCAGTGACGTTGTGACGTTTGGTAGTACCCAAAGTGTTCCTCCGGTAAACGGGAGTTGCATAATCTCATAGTCATAGGAACATGTATAAGTCATGAAGAAAGCAATAGCAACATACTAAACGATCGGGTGCTAAGCTAATGGAATGGGTCATGTCAATCAGATCATTCTACTAATGATGTGACCTCGTTAATCAAATAACAACTCATTGTTTCATGGTTAGGAAACATAACCATCTTTGATTAACGAGCTAGTCAAGTAGAGGCATACTAGTGACACTTTGTTTGTCTATGTATTCACACATGTATTATGTTTCCGGTAAATACAATTCTAGCATGAATAATAAACATTTATCATGATTATAAGGAAATAAATAATAACTTTATTATTGCCTCTAGGGCATATTTCCTTCAGTCTCCCACTTGCACTAGAGTCAATAATCTAGATTACACTGTAATGATTCTAACACCCATGGAGCCTTGGTGCTGATCATGTTTTGCTCGTGGAAGAGGCTTAGTCAACGGGTCTGCAACATTCAGATCCGTATGTATCTTGCAAATCTCTATGTCTCCCACCTAGACTAGATCCCGGATGGAGTTGAAGCGTCTCTTGATGTGTTTGGTCCTTTTGTGAAATCTGGATTCCTTTGCCAAGGCAATTGCACCAGTATTGTCACAAAAGGTTTTCATTGGACCCGATGCACTAGGTATGACACCTAGATCGGATATGAACTCCTTCATCCAGACTCCTTCATTTGCTGCTTCCGAAGCAGCTATGTATTCCGCTTCACATGTAGATCCCGCTACGACGCTTTGTTTAGAACTGCACTAACTGACAGCTCCACCGTTTAATGTAAACACGTATCCGGTTTGCGATTTAGAATCGTCCGGATCAGTGTCAAAGCTTGCATCAACGTAACCTTTTACGATGAGCTCTTTGTTACCTCCATATACGAGAAACATATCCTTAGTCCTTTTCAGGTATTTCAGGATGTTCTTGACCGCTGTCCAGTGATCCACTCCTGGATTACTTTGGTACCTCCCTGCTAAACTTATAGCAAGGCACACATCAGGTCTGGTACACAGCATTGCATACATGATAGAGCCTATGGCTGATGCATAGGGAACATCTTTCATATTCTCTCTATCTTCTGCAGTGGTCGGGCATTGAGTCTTACTCAATTTCACACCTTGTAATACAGGCAAGAATCCTTTCTTTGCTTGATCCATTTTGAATTTCTTCAAAATCTTGTCAAGGTATGTGCTTTGTGAAAGTCCAATTAAGTGTCTTGATCTATCTCTATAGATCTTAATGCCTAATATGTAAGCAGCTTCACCGAGGTCTTTCATTGAAAAACTTTTATTCAAGTATCCCTTTATGCTATCCAGAAATTCTATATCATTTCCAATGAGTAATATGTCATCCACATATAATATCAGAAATGCTACAGAGCTCCCACTCACTTTCTTGTAAATACAGGCTTCTCCGAAAGTCTGTATAAAACCAAATGCTTTGATCACACTATCAAAACGTTTATTCCAACTCCGAGAGGCTTGCACCAGTCCATAAATGGATCGCTGGAGCTTGCACACTTTGTTAGCTTCCTTTGGATCGACAAAACCTTCTGGTTGCATCATATACAACTCTTCTTCCAGAAATCCATTCAGGAATGCAGTTTTGACATCCATCTGCCAAATTTCATAATCATAAAATGCGGCAATTGCTAACTGTTGGGTTTCGTAGTAATTTCAAAAAATTTCCTACGCGCACACAGGATCATGTGATGCATAGCAACGAGAGGAGAGTGTTGTCTACGTACCCAACGCAGACCGACTGCGGAAGCAATGACACGACGTAGAGGAAGTAGTCGTACGTCTTCACGATCCAACCGATCAAGCACCGAAACTACGGCACCTCCGAGTTCGAGCACACGTTCAGCTCGATGACGATCCCCGGACTCCGATCCAGCAAAGTGTCGGGGAAGAGTTTCGTCAGCACGACGGCGTGGTGACGATCTTGATGAACTACAGCAGCAGGGCTTCGCCTAAACTCCGCTACAGTATTATCGAGGAATATGGTGGCAGGGGGCACCGCACACGGCTAAGGAATCGATCACGTGGATCAACTTGTGTCAACTTGTGTGTTTAGAGGTGCCCCTGCCTCCGTATATAAAGGAGGAGAGGAGGGGAGGCTGGCCGGCCAAAGAGGGAGGCGCAGGAGAGTCCTACTCCCTCTGGGAGTAGGATTCCTCCCCCCAATCCTAGTCCAACTAGGATTCCTCGGAGGGGAAGGGAGAGAGGGGGGCCGGCCACCTTCTCCTAGTCCTAATAGGACTAGGGGAGGGGAAAGAGGCGCAGCCACCTTGAGCTGCCCCTTTCTCCTTTCCACTAAGGCCCATGATGGCCCATATGGCTCCCGGGGGGTTCCGGTAACCTCCCGGTAACCCGGTAAAATCCCGATTTCACCCGGAACACTTCTGATGTCCAAACATAGGCTTCCAATATATCAATCTTTACGTCTCGACCATTTCGAGACTCCTCGTCATGTCCGTGATCACATCCGGGACTCCGAACAACCTTCGGTACATCAAAATGCATAAACTCATAATATAACTGTCATCGTAACCTTAAGCGTGCGGACCCTACGGGTTCGAGAACAATGTAGACATGACCGAGACATGTCTCTGGTCAATAACCAATAGTGGGACCTGGATGCCCATATTGGCTCCTACATATTCTACGAAGATCTTTATCGGTCAGACCGCATAACAACATACGTTGTTCCCTTTGTCATCGGTATGTTACTTGCCCGAGATTCGATCGTCGGTATCCAATACCTAGTTCAATCTCGTTACCGGCAAGTCTCTTTACTCGTTCCGTAATACATCATCTCACAACTAACATATTAGTTGTAATGCTTGCAAGGCTTATGTGATGTGTATTACCGAGAGGGCCCAGAGATACCTCTCCGACAATCGGAGTGACAAATCCTAATCGCGAAATACGCCAACCCAACATCGACCATTGGAGACACCTGTAGTACTCCTTTATAATCACCCAGTTACGTTGTGACGTTTGGTAGTACCCAAAGTGTTCCTCCGGTAAACGGGAGTTGCATAATCTCATAGTCATAGGAACATGTATAAGTCATGAAGAAAGCAATAGCAACATACTAAACGATCGGGTGCTAAGCTAATGGAATGGGTCATGTCAATCAGATCATTCTACTAATGATGTGACCTCGTTAATCAAATAACAACTCATTGTTCATGGTTAGGAAACATAACCATCTTTGATTAGCGAGCTAGTCAAGTAGAGGCATACTAGTGACACTTTGTTTGTCTATGTATTCACACATGTATTATGTTTCCGGTAAATACAATTCTAGCATGAATAATAAACATTTATCATGATTATAAGGAAATAAATAATAACTTTATTATTGCCTCTAGGGCATATTTCCTTCAGTCTCCCACTTGCACTAGAGTCAATAATCTAGTTCACATCGTCATGTGATTTAACACCAATATTCATATCTGTATATGATTAACACCCATAGTTCACATCATCATGTGACCAACACCCAAAGGGTTTACTAGAGTCAATAATCTAGTTCACATCGCTATGTGATTAACATCCAAAGAGTACTAAGGTGTGATCATGTTTTGCTCGTGAGAGAAGCTTAGTCAACGGGTCTGTCACATTCAGAGCCGTATGTATTTTGCAAATATTCTATGTCTACAATGCTCTGTACGGAGCTACTCTAGCTAATCGCTCCCACTTTCAATATGTATCCAGATTGAGACTTAGAGTCATCTGGATCAGTGTAAAAGTTTGCACTGATGTAACTTTTACAACAAACTCTTTTATCACCTCCATAATCGAGAAACATCTCCTTAGTCCTTACTAAGGATATTCTTGACCAATGTCCAGTGATCTACTCCTAGATCACTATTGTACTCCCTTGCCAAATACAGAGCAAGGTATACAATAGGTCTGGTACATAGCATAGCATACTTTATAGAACCTATGACTGAGGCATAGGGAATGACTTTTCATTCTCTTTCTATTTTCTACTGTGGTCGGGATTTGAGTCTTACTCAATTTCATACCTTTGCAACACAGGCAAGAACTCTTTCTTTAACTGTTCCATTTTGAACTATTTCAAAATCTTGCCAAGGTATGTACTCATTGAAAATCTTATCAAGCGTCTTGATCTATCTCAATAGATCTTGATGCTCAATATATAAGTAGCTTTTACTGAGGTCTTTTCCTTTTTAAAAAACTCCTTTAAAACACTCCTTTATGCTTTGCAGAAAAATTCTACATCATTTCTGATCAACAATATGTCACTCACATATACTAATCAGAAAGGCTGTAGTGCTCCCACTCACTTTATTGTAAATACAGGCTTCTCAAAAAGTCTGTATAAAACCATATGCTTTGATCAACTCATCAAAGCGTATATTCCAACTCCGAGAGGCTTGCACCAGTCCATAGATGGATCGCTGGAGCTTGCACATTTTGTTAGCTCCCTTTGGATCGACAAAACCTTCCGGTTGCATCATATACAACTCTTCTTCCAGAAATCCATTCAGGAATGCAGTTTTGACATCCATCTGCCAAATTTCATAATCATAAAATGCGGCAATCGCTAACATGATTCGGACGGACTTTAAGCATCGCTACGGGTGAGAAGGTCTCATCGTAGTCAATCCCTTGAACTTGCCGAAAACCTTTTGCGACAAGTCGAGCTTTGTAGACAGTAATATTACCATCAGCGTCAGTCTTCTTCTTAAAGATCCATTTATTTTCTATGGCTTGCCGATCATCGGGCAAGTCCACCAAAGTCCATACTTTGTTCTTATACATGGATCATATCTCAGATTTCATGGCTTCAAGCCACTTTGCGGAATCTGGGCTCACCATCGCTTCTTCATAGTTCGTAGGTTCATCATGATCTAGTAGCATGACTTCCAGAAAAGGATTATCGTACCACTCTGGCGCGGATCTTACTCTGGTTGATCTACGAGGTTCAGTAGTATCTTGTTCTGAAGTTTCATGATCATCATCATTAGCTTCCTCACTAACTGGTGTAGGTGTCACAGAAACAGTTTTCTGGGATGTACTACTTTCCAATAAGGGATCAGGTACAGTTACCTCGTCAAGTTCTACTTTCCTCCCACTCACTTCTTTCGAGAGAAACTCCTTCTCTAGAAATGATCCATTCTTAGCAACGAATGTCTTGCCTTCGGATCTGTGATAGAAGGTGTACCCAACAGTTTCCTTTGGGTATCCTATGAAGACATATTTCTCCGATTTGGTTTTGAGCTTATCAGGATGAAACCTTTTCATATAAGCATCACAATCCCAAACTTTAAGAAACGACAACTTTGGTTTCTTGCCAAACCACAGTTCAGATTGTGTCGTCTCAACGGACTTAGATGGTGCCCTTTTAAACGTGAATGCAGCTGTCTTTAATGCATAACCCCAAAACGATAGTGGTAAATCGGTAATAAACATCATAGGTTGCACCATATCAAATAAAGTACAATTATGACGTTCGGACACACCATTGTGGTGTTCCAGGTGGCATGAGTAGTGAAACTATTTCACATTGTTTTTAACTGAAGGCCAAACTCGTAACTCAAATACTCTTCTCTACGATCAGATCGTAGAAACTTTATTTTCTTGTTACGATGATTTTTCACTTCACTCTGAAATTCTTTGAACTTTTCAAATGTTTCAGACTTGTGTTTCATTAAGTAGACATACCCATATCTGCTCAAATCATCTTGTGAAGGTCAGAAAACAACGATGCTTGCCACGAGCATCAGCACTCATTGGATCGCATACATCGGTATGTATTATTTCCAATAAGTCAGTAGCTCGTTCCATTGTTC
Source organism: Triticum dicoccoides (assembly GCF_002162155.2). Taxonomy (NCBI): domain Eukaryota; kingdom Viridiplantae; phylum Streptophyta; class Magnoliopsida; order Poales; family Poaceae; genus Triticum; species Triticum dicoccoides. The sequence continues at coordinate 125,027,568 of NC_041380.1, read as the reverse complement.
CGGAGAACGGAGTTTTAGTCATCTTGCCCAAAAGGCACAGTTCGCAAGCATCAAGTGATTCATAATCAAGTGATTCCAAAATTCCATCAGTATGGAGTTTCTTCATGCGCTTTACACTAATATGACCTAAACGGCAGTGCTACAAACAAGTTGCACTTATCATTATTAACTTTGCATCTTTTGGTTTCAATATTATGATTATGTGTATCACTACGATCGAGATCCAACAAACTATTTTCATTGGGTGTGTAACCATATAAGGTTCTATTCATGTAAACAGAACAACAATTTATTCTCTTACTTAAATGAATAATCGTATTACAATAAACATGATCAAATCATATTCATGCTCAACGCAAACACCAAATAACACTTATTTAGGTTCAACACTAATCCCGAAAGTATAGGGAGTGTGTGACGATGATCATATCAATCTTGGAACCACTTCCAACACACATCGTCACTTCACCCTTAACTAGTCTCTGTTTATTCTGCAACTCCTGTTTCGAGTTACTAATCTTAGCAACTGAACTAGTATCAAATACTGAGGGTTTGCGATAAACACTAGTAAAGTACACATCAATAACATGTATATCAAATATACTTATGTTCACTTTGCCATCCTTCTTATCCGCCAATCACTTGGGGTAGATCCGCTTCCAGTGACCAGTCCCTTTGCAGTAGAAACACTTAGTCTCGGGCTTAGGATCAGACTTGGGCTTCTTCACTTGAGCAGCAACTTGCTTGCTGTTCTTCTTGAAGTTCCCCTTCTTCCTTCTGCCCCTTTTCTTGAAACTAGTGGTCTTGTCTACCATCAACACTTGATGTTTTTCTCGATTTCTACCTTCGTCAATTTCCGCATTACGAAGAGCTTGGGAATCGTTTCCGTTATCCCTTGCATGTCATAGTTCATCACGAAGTTCTACTAACTTGGTGATGGTGACTAGAGAATTCTGTCAATCACTATCTTATCTGGAAGATTAACTCCCACTTGATTCAAGCGATTGTAGTACTCAGACAATCTGAGCACATGCTCACTAGTTGAGCGATTCTCCTCCATCTTTTAGCTATAGAACTTGTTGGAGACTTCATATCTCTCAACTCGGGTATTTGCTTGAAATATTAGCTTCAACTCCTGGAACATCTCATATGGTCCATGACATTCAAAACATCTTTGAAGTCCCGATTCTAAGCCGTTTAAGCATGGTGCACTTAAACTATCAAGTAGTCATCATATTGAGCTAGCCAAATGTTCATAACGTCTGCATTTGCTCCTGCAATAGGTCTGTCACCTAGCGGTGCATTAAGGACATAATTCTTCTGTGCAGCAATGAGGATTTAACCTCAGATCACGGATCAAATCCGCAACATTGCTACTAACATTTTTCAACACAATTTTCTCTAGGAACATATCAAAATAAACACAGGGAAGCAACAACGCGAGCTATTGATCTACAACATGATTTGCAAAATACTACCAGGACTAAGTTCATGATAAATTTAAGTTCAATTTAATCATATTACTTAAGAACTCCCACTTAGATAGACATCCCTCTAATCCTCTAAGTGATTACGTGATCCAAATCAACTAAACCATGACCGATCATCACGTGAGATGGAGTAGTTTTCAATGGTGAACATCGTTATGTTGATCATATCTACTATATGATTCACGCTCGACCTTTCGGTCTCCGTGTTCCGAGGCCATATCTGTATATGCTAGGCTCGTCAAGTTTAACCTGAGTATTCTGCGTGTGCAAAAACTGGCTTGCACCCGTTGTAGATGGACGTAGAGCTTATCACACCCGATCATCACGTGGTGTCTGGGCATGACGAACTTTGGCAACGGTGCATACTCAGGGAGAACACTTCTTGATAATTTAATGAGAGATCATCTTATAATGCTACCGTCAATCAAAGCAAGATAAGATGCATAAAAAGATAAACATCACATGCAATCAATATAAGTGATATGATATGGCCATCATCATCTCGTGCTTGTGATCTCCATCTCCGAAGCACCGTCATGATCACCATCGTCACCGGCGCGACACCTTGATCTCCATCGTAGCATCGTTGTCGTCTCGCCAATCTTATGCTTTCACGACTATCACTACCGTTTAGTAATAAAGTTAAGCATTACATCGCGATTGCATTGCATACAATAAAGCGACAACCATACGGCTCCTGCCAGTTGCCGATAACTTGGTTACAAAACATGATCATCTCATACAATAAAATTCAGCATCATGCCTTGACCATATCACAACACAACATGCCCTGCAAAAACAAGTTAGACGTCCTCTACTTTGTTGTTGCAATTTTTTACGTGGCTGCTACGGGCTTAAGTAAGAACCAATCTCATCTACGCATCAAAACCACAACGATAGTTTGTCAAATAGACTCCGTTTTAACCTTCGCAAGGACCGGGCGTAGCCATACTTGGTTCAACTAAAGTTGGAGAGACAGTCGCCCGCAAGCCATCTCTGTGCAAAGCACGTCGAGGGAACCGGTCTCGCGTAAGCGTACGCGTAAGGTTGGTCTGGGTCGTCTCGTCCAACAATACCGCCGAACCAAAATATGACATGCTGGTAGGCAGTATGACTTGTATCGTCCACAACTCACTTGTGTTCTACTCGTGCATATAACATCAACATCAATAACCAGGCTCGGATGCCACTGTTGGGTTTCGTAGTAATTTCAAAAAATTTCCTACGCGCACACAGGATCATGTGATGCATAGCAACGAGAGGAGAGTGTTGTCTACATACCCAACGCAGACCGACTGCAGAAGCGATGACACGGCGTAGAGGAAGTAGTCGTACGTCTTCACAATCCAACCGATCAAGCACCGAAACTACGGCACCTCCGAGTTCGAGCACACGTTCAGCTCGATGACGATCCCCGGACTCCGATCCAGCAAAGTGTCGGGGAAGAGTTTTGTCAGCACGACGGCGTGGTGACGATCTTGATGAACTACAGCAGCAGGGCTTCGCCTAAACTCCGCTACAGTATTATCGAGGAATATGGTGGCAGGGGGCACCGCACACGGCTAAGGAATCGATCACGTGGATCAACTTGTGTCAACTTGTGTGTTTAGAGGTGCCCCTGCCTCCATATATAAAGGAGCCAAGGGGGGGAGGAGGCGCCGGCCAGGAGGAGGTGGCGCAGGAGGAGTCCTACTCCTACCGGGAGTAGGACTCCCCTCCAATCCTATTCCAACTAGGAATCCCCAAAGGGGGAAAGAGGAGAAGGGTGGCCGGCCACCTCTCCTAGTCCTAATAGGACTAGGGGAAGGGGGTAGGCGCGCAGCCCTGGTGGGCAGCCCTTTCACCTTTCCACTAAGGCCCATGAAGGCCCATATGGTTCCCGGGGGGTTCCGGTAACCTCCCGGTAACCCGGTAAAATCCCGATTTCACCCGGAACACTTCCGATGTCCAAACATAGACTTCCAATATATCAATCTTTATGTCTCGACCATTTAGAGACTCCTCGTCATGTCCGTGATCACATCCGGGACTCCGAACAACCTTCGGTACATCAAAATGCATAAACTCATAATATAACTGTCATCGTAACCTTAAGCGTGCGGACCCTACGGGTTCGAGAACAATGTAGACATGACCGAGACACGTCTCCGGTCAATAACCAATAGCGGGACCTGGATGCCCATATTGGCTCCTACATATTCTACGAAGATCTTTATCGGTCAGACCGCATAACAACATACGTTGTTCCCTTTGTCATCGGTATGTTACTTGCCGAGATTCGATCGTCGGTATCCAATACCTAGTTCAATCTCGTTACCGGCAAGTCTCTTTACTCGTTCCGTAATACATCATCTCACAACTAACATATTAGTTGTAATGCTTGCAAGGCTTATGTGATGTGTATTACCGAGAGGGCCCAGAGATACCTCTCCGACAATCGGAGTGACAAATCCTAATCTCGAAATACGCCAACCCAACATCGACCATTGGAGACACCTGTAGTACTCCTTTATAATCACCCAGTTACGTTGTGACGTTTGGTAGTACCCAAAGTGTTCCTCCGGTAAACGGGAGTTGCATAATCTCATAGTTACAGGAACATGTATAAGTTATGAAGAAAGCAATAGCAACATACTAAACGATCAAGTGCTAAGCTAACGGAATGGGTCAAGTCAATCACATCATTCTCATAATGATGTGATCCCGTTAATCAAATGACAACTCTTTTGTCCATGGCTAGGAAACATAACCATCTCTGATAAACGAGCTAGTCAAGTAGAGGCATACTAGTGACACTATGTTTGTCTATGTATTCACACATGTATTATGTTTCCGGTTAATACAATTCTAGCATGAATAATAAACATTTATCATGAAATAAGGAAATAAATAGTAACTTTATTATTGCCTCTAGGGCATATTTCCTTCAACCATCAACTGCATACTCAATTCATCATTCAGTCCTTCCAGGAATTTCTCCTGCTTAGCTGCATCCGTAGCAACGTCATCTGGGGCATAACGTGCTAGCGTACTAAACTCCTCCACATACTGGCCAACTGTCCGTCCTCCTTGGCGCAAGTTGCGAAACTCACGCTTCTTCATGGCCATTGCTCCTGCTGAAACATGGGCAGTACGAAAAGCCTGCTGAAACTGGTCCCATGTGACAGTGTCGACTGGGAAGGTGGCTGTGAAATTCTCCCACCAGGATGTTGCGGGTCCTTCTAACTGATGTGCGGCAAACTTCACCTTCTCCGCATCTGTGCATCCTGCTGTGGTCAACTCCCTAGCTATCTTGCGGAGCCAATCATCTGCTACTATCGGCTCGGTGCTACTGGAAAATACCGGCGGATTTAGCCTAAGAAAACGGGCTAAGTGGTCAACTGGTGGTGGTGGTGGTGGGTCGTTGTTGTTGTTCCCCTGATTCTGATTCTGAACTAACAACTGCATCAGGGTGTTCTGCTGCTGGATCAACTGAGTGAGCTCCGGCGGAAAGGTAAATCCGGGGTCACGTCTCGGAGGCATCTAAGGGTTTAGAAAAGATGAGATATAAGAATAGAGGGGGGTCTAAAGAGAAAACACTACCCATATGCACATGAGGCAAAAGCAAACAATTCACTTCATTCAATCAAACAAAGGCATACAATCGATCTAGCTATCGCAAGAGTGCTCGGACTACTATATTTACATGGTGGACTACTACTACTGATGAGGTGGTCTACTAGAAATATTCTACGGTTGTAGACTCCATGATATCTACTCCTGCTTCATCAACATAGTCATCATCGCTACTATCTGCTTCCGAGTCGGTGCCGTCGATGATGATGTAGCCTTCCGGGCTAATCTCCTTGGGTTCTTCGTCTTCATCTACTGGTGTCGGGCCTCCCATAAATATTGCTAGCTTCATAGTTAGGTCGGCATTCTTATCCACCAATTCTTCAATTTCTTTCTTCATAATCTTCACGTGTAACCTTGAGTTCTTCCTCTAGTTCCTTGATTCTAGTTTTAGCCTTCTTCAAGTCTATCATGTCGGCGCACATCTGATTCTCCTGTCGTCGAATGTGCTGGTTTAACTCCTGGATAAAAGCTGCGATTGATCTATCTTTCCTGGTGCTGATCATCTCCCAGTGTTCATCTCGGCGCCCACAAATTTGGTAGATAGTATCCTTGAGATCCTTGCGGTAGACTTCTCCAATGCGTCCCATGGCGATGTGAGCTGCCATACTCTTTCCTAGACTCCAAGTTGGTGCATCAAAAGAAAACTCTATGGGCTCAGTGACTGGCATGAACGTCCTTCCTAGAACTTGAACTTGTATCATCCAGCGCTCTTCTTCAGGTAAAGTGGCGTTGTAGGTTCCCGTGAAGCTTGGTAGTCCTATGTTCAGGTATCTAGTGGCTTCCTTCAAGTGGCGTCCAAAGGGTGTATCTTCATCTGGTTGTGTGAACTTGTTCCTTGCATCCGCCATCCTAAAGAGTAGAAAAGATGAGAAGTCAGAAGAGAAGAGAGTGGGTAGTGATCTAGGTATTTAGCTTAGTGGTCGCGTCCTACAGTCAGCGTGTGCTCTGATACCATCTCTGTAGCGACCAGACCTCAAACAGTCTGATCTCTGTGCTCCGGTGTCATCCCTGGATTAGTAATGCTGACACCACACAGTACTCGGAGGATTTATAGCAGAGTAGCAATCACACAATTATTACATCGAGTGTCTCAAAGGAGAGCTTATTACAATAAATATGGCTTAAGTCCATCTAATAACGATAACAGCGGAAGGCTTGGAAGATAGGTGAGTCCATCAACTCCAACGGCATCACTGAGTATAGAACCACGACCTAAAAACTCCTTATTCGTCGTCTGAAAAGTCTGCAACATTAACGTTGCAGCCCGGAAATGGGTCAGCACATGGAATATGTTGGCAAGGTAACACATAGAGAGTAATGGAATGAAACAACTATACTATATGCATATTTGGCTGGTGGAAAGCTCTATGGTTACAGTTTTTGTGTAAAGCCAATTTTTCCCTACTTCAAAGGAATAAAATTAATTACTATCAGGGTGGTTGTTAAACATTGAGAATGGTTGACAACATTCTCAATCCCAATTAAGTAACATCATTAAAACCCAACAAAATTAACTTTTGAGTAACATGTTGAGATTCACATGATAATCCAGGTACTAGATACTCAAGATGTCCATAACCGGGGACACGGCTAACCATGATTAGTTTGTTACACTCTGCAGAGGTTTGTGCACTTTTCCCCACAAGACTTGATCACCTCCGTTGGATTTCTCGCACTACATGGTGTTTGAGAAACGGATGACCGAGACATAGTCTTTCAGAAGCGCTAGCACCTTACGATCGGGTAGACCGTACCACCTACATCCCCTACATCTGCTAGTCTACCACTGTAAGAGTTCGCACAACTTAATCAACTATGCCAGAGCCCATAATGGCATGTGGCTGCACACGGAAGTTTCTAGTATGAACAATCTCATGATCCCTTTGAGCCTGGGTGGCGGTCCAAAAGAAAAACAGGCAAGTCCTGGAATCCCCAGGTGCCTCAATCCACCCAGATGTGTGTTTAGGTTGCCACCTTAGATAAACCATTAATTAACAATCTCACATCTGTCATGGATATCACTCACCCAATCCACGTCTACTAGCATAGCATGGCATAATAAGCAAACGTAGAAGTAACTCCCAAAGGTTTGATAATAAACAGGTAATAGGTACTACCTCATCTACTTCCCATCCCACAATTTAATTAGATCCTAATCATGCAATGTGTGAAGATTGATCTAATGCAATAAAACTGGGTTGTAGAAAAAGGTATGATCAAAGTGTTACTTGCCTTGCTGATGATCCGCGAAACCTAGAGATTCAAAGTAACAGGCGGCGCACTCCGGGTATTCTATCGCAGACAAACAAACAAGCATACAATAAGTACTCATCTAATGCACAGGTAAAACTGAAATAGAAGATCTAACCAGAAAGTTCAACTTAAGAACCCTGGTTTGCAAAAAGAATCAAATCGAACGAAACAAAAGAAAACAAACGGCGGAAGAAAACAACTTCGTTCTAGTAATCTGGATCTAAGTCAAATTTTTTCAGTATCAAAAACTTGTTTAAGTTCATTATTCAGAAAATAGGGTTTCGAGACAAAACTCCAGGCGCTTGAATCGCCTGATTCCGATAAACGAGCGAAAAGTTATACTAAAACGAAAATCGGATCAGAAATCGCGATCAGAAAATAACCGCAGAAAATCCGACGAAAAAAAGAAAAACGACGAACAGAATTTTTTTTGTTTAAACGGCACGGAAGTCGAGGCAGCGGCGAACCTTGGGCGGCATGCAACTCCGGCGAGTCGGCGGCGGGGGCTGGCGGCGGAGGCGGCTGGCGGCGGCGGCGGCTGGGGCTGGGGCTGGGGCTAGGGCGGCGGTGGTGGGCTGGCTCGGCTCGGGCCTCGGGCGCGCCTTACAAAGGCCTCGGCCAGCGGTGTCCTGGCCGAGTACGGCCCATAGTCGGTTCCGCGTTTTTTTAATTTCGCTCGAAAGAGAAAAAAAAGAAATACTAAACGGACTCCAAAAATCCCGAAATAAATTTTCTCGGGCTTCTAAAATCAAGCCCAAAAAAGTGAACATTTATTTGGGCCCTAAATGCAATTTTGAAAAACCCGCATTTTTCCTAAATTCAAATAAAATACCGAAAAACTCCGAAATAAAACTTATTTGATTTTTTTATTAAATCCTCAATATTTCTATATTTTCGGAAAGTCATTTTATTCCCTCTCTCATATTTTTGTAATAGAAATAATTGATGATAAAATAAATAAAATCAAATGATCCTATTTACATAATTTGAGAAAACTCAAATATGTAAATAACGAAATCTCGACTCTCTCCGTGGGTCCTTGAGTTGCTTAGGATTTTCTAGGATCAAAACCAAAAGCAAAATAAAATATGATATGCATGATGACCTAATGTATAACATTCCAAATTGAAAATTTGGGATGTTACAATCCCGGAGGGGCCATCAACACCATGAAGGCCAAGGACCAGAGGGAGAACCTCTCCCCATCCAGGGGGAGGCCATGGAGGAGGAAGCACAAGGGGGAGAACCTCTCCTCCTCTCTCTCGGTAGAACCTGAGTGCCATCGGGAGGGGAATCATCGCCGCGGTGATCGTCTTCATCAACATCACCATCATCATCACCATTCTCGTCTCTTTTAAGCGGTCCACTGTCCCACACCCCGTTGTAATCCGTACTTGAACATGGTGCTTTATGCCACATATTATGATCCAATGATGTGTTACCATCCTATGATGTTTTGAGTAGATTTTCTTTGTCTATGGGTTGATTGATGATCTAGATTGGTACGAGTTGTATGTTTTATTTTGGTGTTGTCCTATTGTGCCCTCCGTGTCGCGCAAGCGTGAGGGATTCCCGCTGTAGGGTGTTGCAATACATTCATGATTCGCTTATAGTGGGTTGCTTGAGTGACAGAAGCATAAACCCGAGTAAGGGGGTTGTTGTGTATGGGATAAAGGGGACTTGATGATTTAATGCTATGGTTGGGTGCTACCTCTTGAGCATGCGTTGGTTTTCCCTTGAAGAGGAAAGGGTGATGCAGCAAAGCAGCGTAAGTATCTCCCTTAGTTTTTGAGAACCAAGGTATCACTCCAGTAGGAGACCACGCGCGAGTCACCTCGTACCTACACAAACAAATAAGAACCTCGCAACCAACGCGATAAAGGGGTTGTCAATCCCTTCACGGCCACTTGCAAGAGTGAGATCTGATAGAGATAATAATAATAAGATAAATATTTTTGTTATTTTTATGATATAAATTGAAAGTAAAGATTGCAAAATAAAATAGATTGGAAGCTTGTATGATGGAAAATAGACCCGGGGCCCAAAGGTTTCACTAGAGGCTTCTCTCAAGATAGCATAAGTATTACGGTGGGTGAACAAATTACTATCGAGCAATTGATAGAATTGAGCATAGTTATGACAATATCTAGGTATGATCATGTATATAGGCATCACGTCCGTGACAAGTAGACTGACTCCTGCGTGCATCTACTACTATTACTCCACACATCGACCGCTATCCAGCATGCATCTAGAGTATTAAGTTCATAAGAACGGAGTAATGCTTTAACCAAGATGACATGATGTAGAGTGTTAAACTCATGCAATATGATATAAAACCCATCTTTTTATCCTCGATGGCAACAATACAATACGTGTCATTTCCCCTACTATCACTGGGATCGAGCACCGCAAGATTGAACCCAAAGCTAAGCACGTCTCCCATTGCAAGAAAGATCAATCTAGTAGGCCAAACCAAACGGATAATTCGAAGAGACTTGCAAAGATAACCAATCATACATAAAAGAATTCAAAGAATATTCAAATATTGTTCATAGATAATCTTGATCATAAACCCACAATTCATCGGATCTCGACAAACACACCGCAAAAGAAGAGTTACATCGAATAGATCTCCAAGAGAATCGAGGAGAACTTTGTATTGAGATCCAAAGAGAGAGAACAAGCCATCTAGTTAATAACTATGGACCCAAAGGTCTGAGAACTACTCACACATCATCGGAGAGGCTATGATGTTGATGTAGAAGCCCTCCGTGATCAATGCCCCCTCCGGTGGAGCGCCGGAAAAGGCCCCAAGATGGGATCTCACGGGTACAGAAGGTTGCGGCGGTGGAATTAGGATTTTGTGGTGCTCTCCGATGTTTTCAGGGTACGCATGTATATATAGGAGGAAGAAGTAGGTCGGTGGAGTCACGAGGGGCCCACGAGGGTGGAGGGCGCGCCCCCTGCCTCGTGGCCTCCTCGTTGATTGCTTGATGTCCACTCCAAGTCCTCTGGATCACGTTTGTTCCAAAAATCACGCTCCCAAAGGTTCCATTCTGTTTGGACTCCGTTTGATATTCTTTTTCTGCGAAACACTGAGATAGGCAAAAAAACAGCAATTTGGGTTGGGCCTCCGGTTAATAGGTTAGTCCCAAAAATAATATAAAAGTGTATAAATAAGCCCATTAAACATCCAAAACAGAATATATAATAGCATAGAAGAATAAAAAAGTATAGATACGTTGGAGACGTATGAAGCATCCCCAAGCTTAATTCCTGCTCGTCCTCGAGTAGGTAAATGATAAAAACAGAATTTTTGATGTGGAATGCTTCCTAACATATTTCTCAATATAATTTTCTTTATTGTGGCATGAGATTTCAGATCCGAAAGATTCAAGATAAAAGTTTAATATTGACATAAAAATAATAATACTTCAAGCATACTAACTAAGCAATCATGTCTTCTCAAAATAACATGGCCAAAGAAAGTTATCCCTACAAAATCATATAGTCTCGCTACGCTCTATCTTCATCACACAAAATATTAAATCATGCACAACCCCGATGACAAGCCAAGCAATTGTTTCATACTTTTGACTTTCTCAAACTTTTTCAACTTTCACGCAATACATGAGCGTGAGCCATGGACATAGCACTATAGCTGGAATAGAATGGTGGTTGTGGAGAAGACAAAAAGGAGAAGATAGTCTCACATCAACTAGGCGTATCAACGGGCTATGGAGATGCCCATCAATAGATATCAATGTGAGTGAGTAGGGATTGCCATGCAATGGGTGCACTAGAGCTATAAGTGTATGAAAGCTCAACAAAAGAAACTAAGTGGGTGTGCATCCAACTTGCTTGCTCACGAAGACCTAGGGAAATTTGAGGAAGCCCATCATTGGAATATACAAGCCAAGTTCTATAATGTAAAATTCCCACTATTTTATGAAAGTGACAACATAGGAGACTCTCTATCATGAAGATCATGGTGCTACTTTGAAGCACAAGTGTGGAAAAAGGATGGTAACATTGTTCCTTCTCTCTTTTTCTCTCATTTTTTATTTGGGCCTTCTTTCTTTTTTTTCTTTTGGCCTCTTTTTTTCGTCCGGAGTCTCATCCCGACTTGTGGGGGAATCGTAGTCTCCATCGTCCTTTCCTCACTGGGACAATGCTCTAATAATGATGATCATCACACTTCTTTTTTACTTACAACTCAAGAATTACAACTCAATACTTAGAACAAAATATGACTCTATGTGAATGCCTCTCGCGGTGTACCGGGATATGCATTAAATCAAGAGTGACATGTATGAAAAAATTATGAACGGTGGCTTTGCCACAAATACGATGTCAACTACATGATCATGCATGGCAATATGACAATGATGAAGCGTGTCATAACAAACGGAACGGCGGAAAGTTGCATGGAAATATATCTCAGAATGGCTATGGAAATGCCATAATAGGTAGGTATGGTGGCTGTTTTCAGGAAGGTATATGGTGGGTGTATGATACTGGCAAAAAGTGCGCAGTAATAGAGAGGCTAGAAAATGTGGAAGGGTGAGAGTGCGTATAATCCATGGACTCAACATTAGTCATAAAAAACTCACATACTTATTGAAAAAAATTATTAGTTATCGAAACAATGTACTACACGCATGCTCCTAGGGGGATAGATTGGTAGGAAAAGACCATCGCTCGTCCCCGACCGCCACTCATAAGGAAGACAATCAATAAATAAATCATGCTCCAACTTCATCACATAACGGTTCACCATACATGCATGCTATGGGAATCACAAACTTCAACACAAGTATTTCTCAAATTCACAACTACTCAACTAGCATGACTCTAATATCACCATCTCCATATCTCAAAACAATTATCAAACTTCTCATAGTATTCAATGCACTTATATGAAAGTTTTTATTATTCCTAAAAGAAAATTACCATGCTGTTCTAAAGGACTCTCAAAATAATATAAGTGAAGCATGAGAGATCAATTATTTCTATAAAATAAAACCACCACCGTGCTCTAAAAGATATAAGTGAAGCACTAGAGCAAAAACTATATAGCTCAAAAGATATAAGTGAAGCACATAGAGTATTCTAATAAATTCCGATTCATGTGGGTACCTCTCAAAAGGTGTGTACAGCAAGGATGATTGTGGTAAACTAAAAAACAAATACTCAAATCATACAAGACGCTCCAAGCAAAACACATATCATGTGATGAATAAAAATATAGCTCCAAGTAAAGTTACCAATGAGCGAAGACAAAAGAGGGGATGCCTTCCGGGGCATCCCCAAGCTTAGGATTTTTGGTGTCCTTGGATTTTACCATGGGGTGCCTTGGGCATGCACAATCTTAGTCTCTTGCCACTCCTTGTTCCATAATCCATCAAATCTTTACCCAAAACTTGAAAACTTCACAACACAAAACTTAACAAAAAATCTCGTGAGCTTCGTTAGCGAAAGAAAACAAAACACCACTTCAAGGTACTGTAATAAAATCATTATTTATTTATATTGGTGTTAAACCTACTTTATTCCAACTTTTCTATGGTTTATAAACTCCATTACTAGCCATATATTCATCAAAATAAGCAAACAACACACGAAAAACAGAATCTGTCAAAAACAGAACCGTCTGTAGTAATCTGTATCAAACGCAAACTTCTGGAACCACAAAAATTCTAAAATAAATTTATGGACGTGAGTAATTTATCTACTAATCATCTGAAAAAACAATTAACTAAATATCACTCTCCAATAAAAAATGGCAGCAATTCTCGCGAGCGCTAAAGTTTCTGTTTTTTACAGCAAGATCGCAAAGACTTTCCCCAAGTCTTCCCAACGGTTCTACTTGGCACAAACACTAATTAAACACAAAAAACACAACCAAAACATAGTATAGATAAGTTATTTATTGAATAACAGCAAGGAAAAAAATTGGGTTGTCTCCTAACAAGTGCTTTTCTTTAAAGCCTTATAGCTAGGCATAAGATTTCAACGATGCTCACATGAAAGACAAGAATTGAAGCACAAGGAGAGCATCATAAAACACGTGACAAACACATCTAAATCTAACATACTTCCTATGAATAGGCATCTTATAGGCAAACAAATTATCAAGGCAAGCAAAAACTAGCATATGCAAGGAAGCAGAAAGAAACAATAGCAATCTCAACATAACGAGAGGTAATTTAGTAACATGAAAATTTCTACCACCATATTTTCCTCTCTCATAATAATTACATGTAGGATCATAATAAAATTAAACAATATAGCTATCACAAAACATATTCTTAACACGATCCATATGCATGCAAAGTTGACACTCTTCCAAAATAGTGGGATTAACATTAACTAAAGTCATGACCTCTCCAAACCCACTTTTATCAAAAAATTCACAAGATTGAACATTCTCCAAATATGTGGGATCTAAAGTTGACACTCTTCCAAACCCACCTTTAATATTATTACAAACATTATTATCAATCTCGTATTCATCATGGGGCTTGAATAAATTTTCAACATCATAAGAAGAATCACCCCAATCATGATCATTACAACAAGTAGTAGACATAGCAAAACTAGCATCCCCAAGCTTAGGGTTTTGCATATTATAAGCACAATTGACATTAATAGAATTTATACTATCATCATTGCAATCATGCTTTCTATTCAAAGATCCATCATGAATCACTCCATAAAGTACTTCATCACAATTTTCAGATTCACGAATTTCAAGCAAAACTTCATAAAGATAATCTAGTGCACAAAACTCACTAGCAATTGGTTCATCATAATTGTATCTCTTAAAAATATTAGCAAGCGGATGAGGATTCATAGATCTTAGGTTCTCTGTTTAGCAATAAATAAACAACTATTCCAACCAAACGAGCAAACGAGCCAAGTAAGACATCAAAGCAAATGGAAAGACGAACAGAAGAAGGGCGAATAGAATGGCAAGGGTGAAGTGGGGGAGAGGAAAACGAGAGTCAAATGGCAAATAAAGTAATGTGAGGGATAAGAGTTTGTGATGGGTACTTGGTATGTGTTGACTTGGCGTAGATCTCCCCGCAACGGCGCCAGAAATCCTTCTTGCTACCTCTTGAGCATGCGTTGGTTTTCCCTTGAAGAGGAAAGGGTGATGCAGCAAAGCAGCGTAAGTATTTCCCTCAGTTTTTGAGAACCAAGGTATCAATCCAGTAGGAGACAACGCGCGAGTCACCTCGTACCTACACAAACAAATAAGAACCTCACAACCAACACGATAAAGGGGTTGTCAATCCCTTCACGACCACTTGCAAGAGTGAGATCTGATAGAGATAATAATAATAAGATAAATATTTTTGGTATTTTTATGATATAAATTAAAAGTAAAGATTGCAAAATAAAATAGATTGGAAACTTGTATGATGGAAAATAGACCCGGGGGCCATAGGATTCACTAGTGGCTTCTCTCAATATAGCATAAGTATTACAGTGGGTGAACAAATTACTGTCGAGCAATTGATAGAATTGAGCATAGTTATGAGAATATCTAGGTATGATCATGTATATAGGCATCACGTCCGTGACAAGTAGACTGACTCCTGCATGCATCTACTACTATTACTCCACACATCGACCGCTATCCAGCATGCATCTAGAGTATTAAGTTCATAACAACGGAGTAACGCTTTAAGCAAGATGACACGATGTCGAGAGATAAACTCACACAATATGATATAAACCCCATCTTTTTATCCTTGATGGCAACAATACAATACGTGTCGTTTCCCCTACTGTCACTGGGATCGAGCACCGCAAGATTGAACCCAAAGCTAAGCACTTCTCCCATTGCAAGAAAGATCAATCTAGTACGCCAAACCAAACTGATAATTCGAAGAGACTTGCAAAGATAACCAATCATACATAAAAGAATTCAGAGAAGATTCAAATATTGTTCATAGATAATCTTGATCATAAACCCACAATTCATCGGATCTCGACAAACACACCGCAAAAGAAGAGTTACATCGAATAGATCTCCAAGAGAATCAAGGAGAACTTTGTATTGAGATCCAAAGAGAGAGAAGAAGACATCTAGCTAATAACTATGGACCCGAAGGTCTAAGGTAAACTACTCACACATCATCGGAGAGGCTATGATGTTGATGTAGAAGCCTTCCGTGATCAATGCCCCGGAAAAGGCCCCAAGATGGGATCTCACGGGTACAGAAGGTTGTGGCGGTGGAATTAGGTTTTTGTGGTGCTCTCCGATGTTTTCAGGGTACGTAGGTATATATAGGAGGAAGAAGTAGGTCGGTGGATCCATGAGGGGCCCACAAAGGGTGGAGGGCGCGCCCAGGGGTAGGCGCCCCCTGCCTTGTGTCCTCCTCGTTGATCGCTTGACGTCCACTCCAAGTCCTTTGGATCACGTTTGTTCCAAAAATCACGCTCCCGAAGGTTTCATTCCGTTTGGACTCCGTTTGATATTCTTTTTCTGTGAAACACTGAAATAGGCAAAAAAAACAACAATTTGGGCCGGGCCTTCGGTTAATAGGTTAGTCCCAAAAATAATATAAAAGTGTATAAATAAGCCCACTAAACATCCAAAACAGAATATATAATAGCATGGAACAATCAAAAATTATAGATACGTTGGAGACGTATCATTGGGTTTTACCTTAATGATCTTTAGTAGTTGTGGATGCTTGCTAGAGTTCCAATCATAAGTGCATATGCTCCAAGAAAAGAAAGTATGTTAGCTTATGTCTCTCCCTCATATGAAATTGCAATGATGACTATCGGTCTTGTTAACAATTGCCTAAGACAATTCCGCACACCGATCCATCATTGTTCCACACTCGCTATTTATAATATATAGTAATATATTCTAACTTTATGATAATGATACGTCTCCAACATATCTATAATTTTTGATTGTTCCATGCTATTATATTATCTGTTTTGGATGTTTATGGGCTTTATTATACACTTTTATATTATTTTTGGGACTAACCTATTAACCGGATGCCCAGCCCAAATTGATGTTTTCTTGCCTATTTTAGTGTTTCGAAGAAAAGGAATGTCAAACGGAATGAAACATTCGGGAGAGTTATTTTTCGAACGGAAGCAATCCAGGAGACTTGGAGTAGACGTTAGGGAAGCTTCGAGGTGGCCACAAGGCAGGGAGGCGCGCCTGCCCCCCTGGGCGCGCCCCCACCCTCGTGGCTCCCCTAACCGACTTCTTTCACCTATATATATCAATATACCCTAAAAACATAGGGGAACATAATAGATCGGGAGTTCCGCCGCCAGAAGCCTCCGTAGCCACCAAAAACCAATCTAGACCTGTTCCGGCACCCTGCCGGAGGGGCAATCCCTCTCCGGTGGCCATCTTCATCATCCCGGCACTCTCCATGATGAGGAGGCAGTAGTTCACCCTCGGGGCTGAGGGTATGTACCACTAGCTATGTGTTTGATCTCTCTCTCTCTCGTGTTCTTGAGTTGGCACGATCTTAATGTATCACGAGCTTTGCTATTATAGTTCGATCTTATGATGTTTCTCCCCCTCTACTCTTTTGTGATGAATTGAGTTTTCCCTTTGAAGTTATCTATCGGATTGAGTCTTCAAGGATTTGAGAACACTTTATGTATGTCTTGCATGTGCTTATCTGTGGTGACAATGGGATATCATGTGATCCACTTGATGTATATTTTGGTGATCAACTTGCGAGTTTCGTGACCTCGTGAACTTATGCATAGGGGTTGGCACATGTTTTCGTCTTGACTCTCCGGCAGAAACTTTGGGGCACTCTTTGAAGTTCTTTGTGTTGGTTGAATAGATAAATCTGAGATTGTGTGATGCATATCGTATAATCATACCCACGGATACTTGAGGTGACATTGGAGTATCTAGGTGACATTAGGGTTTTGGTTGATTTGTGTCTTAAGGTGTTATTCTAGTACGAACTCTATGGTAGATTGAACGGAAAGAATAGCTTCGTGTTATTTTACTACAGACTCTTGAATAGGTCGATCAGAAAGGATAACTTTGTGGTGGTTTCGTACCCTACAATAATCTCTTCGTTTTTTCTCCGCTATTAGTGACTTTGGAGTGACTGTTTGTTGCATGTTGAGTGATACGTCTCCAATGTATCTATAATTTTTGATTGCTCCATGCTATATTATCTATTGTTTTGGACATTATTGGGCTTTATTATCCACTTTTATATTATTTTTAGGACTAACCTATTAACCGGAGGCCCAGCCCAGAATTGCTGTTTTTTTTGCCTATTTTAGGGTTTAGAAGAAAAGGAATATCAAACAGAGTCCAAACGGAATGAAACCTTCGGGAACGTGATTTTCTCACCGAACAAGACCCAGGAGACTTGGACCCTACGTCAAGAAACCAACAGGGAGGCCACGAGGTAGGGGGGCGCGCCTAACCCCCAGGCACGCCCTCCACCCTTGTGGGCCCCCTGTTGCTCTACCGACGTACTTCTTCCTCCTATATATACCTACGTACCCCCAAACGATCAGATACGGAGCCAAAACCCTAATTCCACCGCCGTAACTTTCTGTATCCACGAGATCCCATCTTGGGGCCTGTTCCGGAGCTCCGTCGGAGGGGGCATCGATCACGGAGGGCTTCTACATCAACACCATAGCCTCTCCGATGAAGTGTGAGTAGTTTACCTTAGACCTACGGGTCCATAGTTATTAGCTAGATGGCTTCTTCTCTCTTTTTGGATCTCAATACAAAGTTCTCCCCCTCTCTTGTGGAGATCTATTCGATGTAATCTTCTTTTTGCGGTGTGTTTGTTGAGACCGATGAATTGTGGGTTTATGATCAATTTTATCTATGAACAATATTTGAATCTCCTCTGAATTCTTTTATGTATGATTGGTTATCTTTGCAAGTCTCTTCGAATTATTAATTTGGTTTGGCCTACTTGATTGATCTTTCTTGCAATGGGAGAAGTGCTTAGCTTTGGGTTCAATCTTGCGGTGTCCTTTCCCAGTGACAGTAGGGGCAGCAAGGCACGTATTGTATTGTTGCCATCGAGGATAACAAGATGGGGTTTTCATCATATTGCATGAGTTTATCCCTCTACATCATGTCATCTTGCTTAAGGCGTTACTCTGTTCTTATGAACTTAATACTCTAGATGCATGCTGGATAGCGGTCGATGTGTGGAGTAATAGTAGAAGATGCAGTCAGGAGTCGGTCTACTTGTCTTGGAGGTGATGCCTATATACATGATCGTACCTCGATATTCTCATAACTATGCTCAATTCTGTCAATTGCTCAACAATAATTTGTTCACCCACCGTAAAATACTTATGCTCTCAAGAGAAGCCACTAGAGAAACCTATGGTCCCCGGGTCTATCTTCATCATATTAATCTTCCAATACTTTGTTATTTTCATTGCCTTTTATTTTACTTTGCATATTTATCATAAAAATACCAAAAATATTATCTTATCATATCCATCAGATCTCACTCTCGTAAGTGACCGTGTAGGGAATGACAACCCCTTATCGCGTTGGTTGCGAGGATTTATTTGTTTTGTGTAGGTGCGAGGGACTCGCGCGTAGCCTCCTACTGGATTGATACCTTGGTTCTCAAAAACTGAGGGAAATACTTACGCTACTCTGCTGCATCACACTTTCCTCTTCAAGGGAAAACCAACGCAAGTTCTCAAGAGGTAGCAAGAAAGATTTCTGGCGCCGTTGCCGGGGAGGTCTACGCAAAAGTCAACATACCAAGTACCCATCACAAACCCTTATCTCCCGCATTACATTATTTGCCATTTGCCTCTCGTTTTCCTCTCCCCCACTTCACCCTTGCCATTTTATTCGCCCTCTCTCTCTCTCTCTCTCTATCTATCTATCTATCTATCCTCCCTTTCTTTTTCGTTTGCTTGTCATTATGGCGAGTCCTCTATCTTCTCTGTTGTGTCCCGAGAATGAAGTTCTAAATTTTAAGCAAAGGGAGGGAGAAAATCTAAAAGACGCTTGGTATAGAATTTGCAATGCTCAAAATAGATCTACCAGGAAGCAATCTACTTCCGTTCTTCTTCCCAATTTTTTATGTAGGCCTTGCTCCTTGGTACAGATATGTCCTTGATACCATTACCGAAGGGAAATTCTTGGGTAGCCACACTTTGATTCTTATAATGCTATGATAGATTTATTTGGCTCACCACCTCTTTTGGTTAATGGAACTATGTTAACTTTGGAGCATTTAATGCAAAAACTTGAAATTATTGAAAATAAAGTTGCTACCATTGAGTTGATTGAAAATTTCGATAAAAATATCCACAACCAAATTACCCAATATGGATCTAAAGTAGGAGTAACTTTGAAAAATATTAAAGAGAAGGAACCTATAGTTAATGAAAGAATAAATCATGATTCCACTAGAATTGATAAACTTGAGGGTATCATTACCAACTTGGGAACCACTTTTTATTCCGTAAAGAATAACCCAAGTTGTCCAACTAAAATTGCCAAGCTCATGTATGTTCCTAAAAATAAAGGTGAATCCTCTAGCAAAGAAACTGCGGATCACAAATCTATAAGTATTCATCCTAATCTTTTTGCTGTCATTAAGGAACCATTTGTTACAAATGAATTTCTTGATCTTGTGCCTAAAAGTTTGATAATCAATAAAAAGAAAGAAATTCCTAAGGATGGTAGATGCGTCATTGAAGAATTACCAACCAAAGATGGCAATACCTAGATCTATCCTTGCTTTTATGCCTAGCTAGGGGCGTTAAACGATAGCGCTTGTTGGGAGGCAACCCAATTTTATTGTTATTCCTTGTTTTTTGCTCCTGTTTAGTAATAAATAATTTATCTAGCCTCTGTTTTGGTTGTGTTTTTTGTCTTTAATTAGTATTTGTGCCAAGTAGAACCGTTGGGAAGACTTGGGGAAAGTCTTGTTAATCTTGCTGCAAAAAAACAGAAACTTTAGCGCTCACGAGAACTGCTGACATTTTTATTTGGAAAGTGATATTTAGTTAATTATTTTTGCATATGATTAATAGATAAATTCCTCACGTCCCGAAATTTATTTTATAATTTTTGGGGTTCCAGATCTTGCGCTAGATACAGATTAATACAGACTGTTCTGTTTTTGACAGATTCTGTTTTTCGTGTGTTGTTTGCTTATTTTGATGAATCTATGGCTAGTAAAATAGTTTATAAACCATAGAGAAGTTGGAACACAGTAGGTTTAACACCAATATAAATAAACAATGAGTTCATTACAGTACCTTGAAGTGGTCTTTTGTTTTCTTTCGCTAACGGAGCTCACGAGATTTTCTACTTTAAGTTTTGTGTTGTGAAGTTTTCAAGTTTTGGGTAAAGATTTGATGGATTATGGAACAAGGAGTGGAAAGAGCCTAAGATTGGGGATGCCCATGGCACCCCCAAGATAATCTAAGGACACCTAAAAGCCAAAGCTTGGGGATGCCCCGGAAGGCATCCCCTCTTTCGTCTACTTCTATCGGTAACTTTACTTGGAGCTATATTTTTATTCACGACATGATATGTGTTTTGCTTGGAGCATCTTGTATGATTTGAGTATTTGTTTTTTAGTTTACCACAATCATCCTTGCTGTACACACCTTTTGAGAGATACCCACATGAATCGGAATTTATTAGAATACTCTATGTGCTTCACTTATATCTTTTGAGCTATATAGTTTTTGCTCTAGTGCTTCACTTATATCTTTTAGAGCACGGTGGTGGATTTGTTTTATAGAAACTATTGATCTCTCATGCTTCACTTAGATTATTTTGAGAGTCTTAAATATCATGGTAAATTGCTTAAATAATCCTAATATGCTAGGTATACAAGATTAATAATAAAATTCTCTTATGAGTGTGTCGAATACTATGAGAAGTTTGGTGCTTGATAATTGTTTTGAGATATGGATATGGTGATATTAAAGATGTGCTAGTTGAGTAGTTGTGAATTCGAGAAATACTTGTGTTAAAGTTTGTGATTCCCGTAGCATGCACGTATGGTGAACCGTTATGTGATGAAGTCGGAGCATGATTTATTTATTGATTGTCTTCCTTATGAGTGGCTGTCGGGGACGAGCGATGGTCTTTTCCTACCAATCTATCCCCCTAGGAGCATGCGCGTAATACTTTGCTTTGATAACTTGTAGATTTTTGCCATAAGTATATGAGTTCTTTATGACTAATGTTGAGTCCATGGATCATACACACTCTCACCCTTCCACCATTGCTAGCCTCTCTAATACCGCGCACCTTTCGCCGGTATCATACACCCACCATATACCTTCCTCAAAACAGCCACCATACTTACCTATTATGGCATTTCCATAGCCATTCCGAGATATATCGCCATGCAACTTTTCACGTTCTGTTATTATGACACACTTCATCATTCTCATATTGCTTTGCATGATCATGTAGTTGACATCGTATTTGTGGCAAAGCCACCGTTCATAATTCTTTCATACATGTCACTCTTGATTCATTGCACATCCCGGTACACCACCGGAGGCATTCACATAGTCATATTTTGTTCCAAGTATCGAGTTGTAATTCTTGAGTTGTAAGAAAATAAAAGTATGATGATCATCATTATTAGAGCATTGTCCCAGTGAGGAAATGATGATGGAGACTATGATTCCCCCACAAGTCGGGATGAGACTCCGGACGAAAAATAAAATAAAAAGGAGGCCATAAAAAAGAGAAGAGAAGGCCCAAATAAAAAAATGAGAGAAAAAGAGAGAAGGGACAATGCTACTATCCTTTTACCACACTTGTGCTTCAAAGTAGCACCATGATCTTCATGATAGAGAGTCTCCTATGTTGTCACTTTCATATACTAGTGGGAATTTTTCATTATAGAACTTGCTTGTATATTCCAATGATGGGCTTCCTCAAATTGCCCTAGGTCTTTGTGAGCAAGCGAGTTAGATGCACACCCACTTAGTTTCTTTTTGAGCTTTCATATACTTATAGCTCTAGTGCATCTGTTGCATGGCATTCCCTACTCACTCACATTGATATCTATTAACGGGCATCTCCATAGCCCGCTGATACGCCTAGTTGATGTGAGAGTATCTTCTCCCTTTTTGTCTTCTCCACAACCACCATTCTATTCCACCTATAGTGCTATGTCCATGGCTCACGCTCATGTATTGCATGAAGATTGAAAAAGTTTGAGAATGTCAAAAGTATGAAACAATTGCTTGGCTTGTCATCGGGGTTGTGCATGATTTAAATATTTTGTGTGGTGAAGATAGAGCATAGCCAGACTATATGATTTTGTAGGGATAACTTTCTTTGGCCATGTTATTTTGAGAAGACATAATTGCTTAGTTAGTATGCTTGAAGTATTATTATTTCTATGTCAATATTAAACTTTTGTCTTGAATCTTTCGGATCTGAATATTCATACCACAATAAAGAAAATTACATTGAGAAATATGTTAGGAAGCATTCCACATCAAAAATTCTGTTTTTATCATTTACCTACTCGAGGACGAGCAGGAATTAAGCTTGGGGATGCTTGATATGTCTCCAACGTATCTATAATTTTTGATTCCTCCATGCTATATTATCTACTATTATGGACATTATTGGGCTTTATTATCCACTTTTATATTATTTTTGGGACTAACCTATTAGCCGGAGGCCCAACCCAGAATTGCTGTTTTTTTTGCCTATTTTAGGGTTTCAAAGAAAAGGAATATCAAACGGAGTCCAAACGGAATGAAACATTCGGGAACGTGATTTTCTCACCGAACAAGACCCAGGAGACTTGGACCCTACGTCAAGCAACTAACAGGGAG
>NC_041380.1:124967492-125004251 GCF_002162155.2 Triticum dicoccoides | reverse complement strand
TGGTCCCCCTGTTGCTCCATCGACGTACTTCTTCCTCCTATATATACCTATGTACCCCCAAACAATCAAATATGGAGCCAAAACCCTAATTCCACCGTCGTAAATTTCTGTATCCATGAGGTCCCATCTTGGGGCCTGTTCCGGAGCTCCACCGGAGGGGGCATCGATCATGGAGGGCTTCTACATCAACACCATAGCCTCTCCGATGAAGTGTGAGTAGTTTACCTCAGACCTACGGGTCCATAGTTATTAGCTTGATGGCTTCTTCTCTCTTTTTGGATCTCAATACAAAGTTCTCCCCCTCTCTTGTGGATATCTAT
Organism: Triticum dicoccoides; assembly: GCF_002162155.2. Classification (NCBI taxonomy): domain Eukaryota; kingdom Viridiplantae; phylum Streptophyta; class Magnoliopsida; order Poales; family Poaceae; genus Triticum; species Triticum dicoccoides. The sequence goes on along the minus strand of NC_041380.1, from coordinate 125,003,931 downwards.
TCGATGTAATCTTTTTTTGTGGTGTGTTTGTTGAGACCGATGAATTGGAGGTTTATGATCAAGTTTATCTATGAACAATATTTGAATCTCCTCTAAATTCTTTTATGTATGATTGGTTATCTTTGCAAGTCTCTTCGAATTATCAGTTTGGTTTGGCCTACTAGATTGATCTTTCTTGCAATGGGGGAAGTGCTTAGCTTTGGGTTCAATCTTGCGGTGTCCTTTCCCAGTGATAGTAGGGGCAGCAAGGCACGTATTGTATTGTTGCCATCAGGGATAACAAGATGGGGTTTTCATCATATTGCATGAGTTTATCCCTCTACATCATGGCATCTTGCTTAAGGCGTTACTTTGTTCTTATGAACTTAATACTCTAGATGCATGCTGGATAGTGGTCGATGTGTGGAGTAATAGTAGTAGATGCAGCCAGGAGTCGGTCTACTTGTCTTGGACACGATGCCTATATACATGATCATACCTAGATATTCTCATAACTATGCTCAATTCTGTCAATTGCTCAACAGTAATTTGTTCACCCATCGTAAAATACTTATGCTCTCGAGAGAAGCCACTAGTGAAACCTATGGTCCCCGGGTCTATCTTCATCAAATTAATCTTCCAATACTTTGTTATTTTCATTTCCTTTTATTTTACTTTGCATCTTTATCATAAAAATACCAAAAATAGTATCTTATCATATCTATTAGATCTCACTCTCATAAGTGACCGTGTAGGGATTGACAACCCCTTATCGCGTTGGTTGCGAGGATTTATTTGTTTTGTGTAGGTGCGAGGGACTCGCACGTAGCATCCTACTGGATTGATACCTTGGTTCTCAAAAACTAAGGGAAATACTTACGCTACTCTGCTGCATCACCCTTTCCTCTTCAAGGGAAAACCAACGCAAGTGCTCAAGAGGTAGCATTGAGGGATAGTTATATGATCCAATTATGTTATTATTGTTGAGATAATTTGCACTAGTGAAAGTATGAACCCTAGGCCTTGTTTGAACACATTGCAATACCGTTTGTGCTCACTTTTATCATTAGTTACCTTGTTGTTTTTATATTTTCAGATTACAAAAACCTATATCTACCATCCATATTGCACTTGTATCACCATCTCTTCGCCGAACTAGTGCAACTATACAATTTACCATTGTATTGGGTGTGTTGGGGACACAAGCGACTCTTTGTTATTTGGTTGCAGGGTTGTTTGAGAGAGACCATCTTCATCCTACGCCTCCCACGGATTGATAAACCTTAGGTCATCCACTTGAGGGAAATTTGCTACTGTCATACAAACCTCTGCACTTGGAGGCCCAACAACGTCTACAAGAAGAAGGTTGTGTAGTATACATCAAGCTCTTTTCTGGCGCCATTGTCGGGAGGTTAGCGCTTGAAGGTATATCTTTAGATCTTGCAATCGAATCTTTTTATTTCTTGTTTTAGCACTAGTTTAGTTTATAAAAGAAAACTGCAAAAAATGGAATTGAGTTTGCCTCATACGCTTCATCTTTTTAATATCTTTCGTGAGAATGATGGAAAGGAAAATTGTGCTCAAATGCTAGAATAAGAAGTCTATAAAATGTTTGGCACTAAATCTTTGAATGATGAGCATGATTGCAATGTTGTTAGTATGAACTTGTTGAATATCCATAGTACTAATAATGATTGCACTAGTCATAATGAAAATGTCTCGTATAAGCATGTCAATTTTTGTGGAATGCATAGAGTTTGCAAGTACACACCAAATAGGGAAGATAGATTTTGCAAGAGGCATAAGTATTTGGAAACTAAAAGGTTGCAAGAAAGGCTAGATGTTTGTGCTGAAAATTTAAAATTTCTTCACCATACTTGTGAACTTTGGAATTAACATGGTCATTTAAATCTAAAATGCAAATTTATTCATGAGTGTATCGTGTCCAAAAATTGTGATGATTTGATTTCCATTGCACATCATAAAGAACTTAGTTTGCTTTTTGGTTATGAAGAAATGAAACTTATAACTAAGCATATTCCAGAATATAACCTTGAGAAATTCCTCAATATTGATCTAGAAGAAATTTTTATGTATTGTGCGGTGAATTGCATTGAAAATCCTTATATTGCCAATTACATAAAGAAAAGAAAACAAATAGAGGATGGAGATAATACTAATGAAAGGGAAGAGGCTTCCCAATATCCTCCTATTATTTCTTATGATGAATCAGGTAACGGCGAGGAGCCTTCTATTCAACCAATCTCATCAATAAGGAGCTCCCAAAAGAGGATTGAACCCGTGAAGGAAATATGCCCTAGAGGCAATAATAATGTTATTATTTTATTTCCTTATATCATGATAAATGTTTATTATTTATGCTAGAATTGTATTATCCGGAAACATAATACTTGTGTGAATACATAGACAAACCAAACGTCACCAGTATGCCTCTACTTGACTAGCTCATTAATCAAAGATGGTTATGTTTCCTAACCATAGACATGTGTTGTCATTTGATTAACGGGATCACATTATTAGGAGAATGATGTGATTGACATGACCCATTCCATTAGCTTAGCACCCGATCGTTTAGTATGTTGCTATTGCTTTCTTCATGACTTATACATGTTCCTATGACTATGAGATTATGCAACTCCCGTTTGCCGGAGGAACACTTTGTGTGCTACCAAACGTCACAACGTAACTGGGTGATTATAAAGGAGCTCTACAGGTGTCTCCAAAGGTACATGTTGGGTTGGCGTATTTCGAGATTAGGATTTGTCACTCCGATTGTCGGAGAGGTATCTCTGGGCCCTCTCGGTAATGCACATCACATAAGCCTTGCAAGCATTGCAACTAATGAGTTAGTTGCGAGATGATGTATTACGAAACGAGTGAAGAGACTTGCCGGTAACGAGATTGAACTAGGTATTGAGATACCGACGATCGAATCTCGGGCAAGTAAAATACCAATGACAAAGGAAACAACGTATGTTGTTATGCGGTCTGACCGATAAAGATCTTCGTAGAATATGTAGGAGCCAATATGAGCATCCAGGTTCCGCTATTGGTTAATGACCGGAGACATGTCTAGGTCATGTCTACATTGTTCTCGAACCCGTAGGGTCCGCACGCTTAAGGTTTCGATGACAGTTATATTATGAGTTTATGAGTTTTGATGTACCGAAGTTAGTTCGGAGTCCCGGATGTGATCACGGACATAACGAGGAGTCTCGAAATGGTCGAGACATAAAGATTGATATAAGTCTAGCAGGCAGGTACCAAAGTAATCCAGGAGTGGATCACTGGACAGCGGTCAAGAACATCCTGAAATACCTGAAAAGGACTAAGGATATGTTTCTCATATATGGAGGTGACAAAGAGCTCATCGTAAATGGTTACGTTGATGCAAGCTTTGACACTGATCCGGATGATTCTAAATCGCAAACCGGATACGTGTTTACATTAAACGGTGGAGCTGTCAGTTGGTGTAGTTCTAAACAAAGCGTTGTGGCGGGATCTACATGTGAAGTGGAGTACATAGCTGCTTCGGAAGCAGCAAACGAAGGAGTCTTGATGAAGGAGTTCATATCCGATCTAGGTGTCATACCTAGTGCATCGGGTCCAATGAAAATCTTTTGTGACAATACTGGTGCAATTGCCTTGGCAAAGGAATCCAGATTTCACAAGAGAACCAAGCACATCAAGAGACACTTCAATTCCATCCGGGATCTAGTCTAGGTGGGAGACATAGAGATTTGCGAGATACATACGGATCTGAATGTAGCAGACCCGTTGACTAAGCCTCTTCCACGAGCAAAACATGATCAGCACCAAAGCTCCATGGGTGTTAGAATCATTACTGTGTAATCTAGATTATTGACTCTAGTGCAAGTGGGAGACTGAAGGAAATATGCCCTAGAGGAAATAATAATGTTATTATTTTATTTCCTTATATCATGATAAACGTTTATTATTTATGCTAGAATTGTATTATCCGGAAACATAATACTTGTGTGAATACATAGACAAACCAAACGTCACTAGTATGCCTCTACTTGACTAGCTCATTAATCAAAGATGGTTATGTTTCCTAACCATAGACATGTGTTGTCATTTGATTAACAGGATCACATTATTAGGAGAATGATGTGATTGACATGACCCATTCCATTAGCTTAGCACCCGATCGTTTAGTATGTTGCTATTGCTTTCTTCATGACTTATAGATGTTCCTATGACTATGAGATTATGCAACTCCCGTTTGCCGGAGGAACACTTTGTGTGCTACCAAACGTCACAACGTAACTGGGTGATTATAAAGGAGCTCTACAGGTGTCTCCAAAGGTACATGTTGGGTTGGCGTATTTCGAGATTAGGATTTGTCACTCCGATTGTCGGAGAGGTATCTCTGGGCCCTCTCGGTAATGCACATCACATAAGCCTTGCAAGCATTGCAACTAATGAGTTAGTTGCGAGATGATGTATTACGAAACGAGTAAAGAGACTTGCCAGTAACGAGATTGAACTAGGTATTGAGATACCGACGATCGAATCTCAGGCAAGTAAAATACCGATGACAAAGGGAACAACGTATGTTGTTATGTGGTCTGACCGATAAAGATCTTCGTAGAATATGTAGGAGCCAATATGAGCATCCAGGTTCCGCTATTGGTTATTGACCGGAGACGTGTCTAGGTCATGTCTACATTGTTCTCGAACCCGTAGGGTCCGCACGCTTAAGGTTTCGATGACAGTTATATTATGAGTTTATGAGTTTTGATGTACCGAAATTAGTTCGGAGTCCCGGATGTGATCACGGACATAACGAGGAGTCTCGAAATGGTCGAGACATAAAGATTGATATATTGGACGGCTATATTCGGACACCGGAAGTGTTCCGGGTGATTTCGGAGAAAACCGGAGAGCCGGAGGGTTACCGGAACCCTACCGGGAGAAGTAGTGGGCCATATGGGCCTTAGTGGAGAGAGAGAGAGGGGCAGCCAGGGTGGGCCGCGCGCCTCCTCCCCCCTGGTCCGAATTGGACTAGGAGAGGGGGGGCGGCGCCCCCCTTTCCTTCTCCCTCCCCACTTCCTTCCCCCTCCTAGTAGGAGTCGTACTCCTACTAGGAGGAGGACTCCTCCTGGCGCGCCAATAGGGGCCGGCCGGCCTCCTCCCCTTGCTCCTTTATATACGGGGGCAGGGGGCACCCCTAGACACAAGTTGATCCACATGATCATATTCTTAGCCGTGTGCGGTGCCCCCTTCCACTATAATCCTCGATAATATTGTAGCGGTGCTTAGGCGAAGCCCTGCGATGGTAGTACATCAAGATCGTCACCACGCCGTCGTTATGACGGAACTCTTCCCCGACACTTTGCTGGATCGGAGTCTGGGGATCGTCATCGAGCTGAACGTGTGCTAAAACTCGGAGGTGCCGTAGTTTCGGTGCTTGATCGGTCGGGCCGTGAAGACGTACGACTAAATCAACCGCGTTGTGCTAACGCTTCTGCTATCGGTCTAAAAGGGTACGTAGATCACACTCTCCCCTCTCGTTGATATGCATCACCATGATCTTGCGTGTGCATAGGAATTTTTTTGAAATCACTACGTTCCCCAACAACCCGCACATAATTTGAAGAAGAAAAAGAAAAGACGGAGAAGTAAAGGTGAAAAGGTATCCCTCCCAAATGATGTTGCCCCTATTACTCATTGTGATGATGATAATTGTTATACTATTGGTGCTATCCATATTATTAATGATGAGAGTGATTATGCTTATGATATGAAAAGGCTCAAGCTTGGGGGTGCTATGTTTGATGAGAATGACAAGTTTGAAAATATATTTGCTGCAATTAATGTTTGTCCCAAGCTTGGGGATGCTATGTTTAATGAAGATGATATTTGTAGTCTCCCAAGTTTTGATATGCAAATTTGTTATGATGATAGCATGCCCCCTACTTATGATGATTATATTGATGAAAGTGGGTTTGGAAGAGTGTCAACTTTAGGAAGTAATGATCCCACTATTTTGGAGGGCGTTGAATCTTATTGTGATAATTATGAAAGTGGAATTGGAGAGGTCATGACTTTATTTAGTAACGATTCCACTATCTTGGAAGAGGTTTCAATCGATTATGATGAGAACAAAGTTGCTACTTATGATGATTATTGTGATGATACTTATGCTATAAAAAGTAGTGATGATTATATTTATAAAACTTGTCATGATTATGATTATCCTTTTTCTGAACATTACTCCTTTAATGTGGAAACAGTTTATAGTATTCGAGTTCCTTATGATACTCCCACTATTCCGAACGAGAAGAATTTTGCTTATGTGGAGAGTAATAAAATTTCTATGCTTGTAGATCATGAAAAGAATGCTCTATGTGATGGTTATATTGTTGAATTCATTCATGATGCTACTGAAAATTATTATGAGGGAGGAACATATGCTTGTAGGAATTGCAATAATATCAAGTTTCCTCTCTATGTGCTTAAAGTTTTGAAGTTATGCTTGTTTTGCCTTCCTATGCTAGTTGATTATTGTTCCCATAAGTTGTTTGCTCACAAAATCCCTATGCATAGGAAGTGGGTTCGACTTAAATGTGCTAGTAATATTCTTCATGATGCTCTCTTTATATTTCAATTCTTATCTTTTATGTGAGCATCATTGAAATCATCATGCCTAGCAAGGGGCGTTAAACGATAGTGCTTGTTGGGAGGCAACCCAATTTTATTTTTGTTCCTTGATTTTTGCTCCTGTTTAGTAATAAATAATTCATATAGCCTCTGTTTAGATGTGGTTTTATGCTTTTAATTAGTGTTTGTGCCTAGTAGAACCTTTGGGAAGACTTGGGGAAAGTCTTTGCGATCTTGCTGTAAAAAACAGAAACTTTAGCGCTCACGAGATTTGCTGCCATGTTTTTATGGAGAGTGCTATTTAGTTAATTCTTTTTCAGATGATTAATAGACAAATTACTCAGGTCCACCAATTTATTTGAGAATTTTATGAGTTCCATAAGTATACGTTTGATACATACTACTACAGACTGTTCTGTTTTTGACAGATTCTGTTTTCCATGTGTTGTTTGCTTTTTTTGATGAATCTATGAGTAGTATCAGAGGGTATGAACCATAGAGAAGTTGGAATACAGTAGATATTACACCAATATGAATTTATAATGAGTTCACAACAGTACCTAAGTGGTGATTTATTTTCTTATACTAACGGAGCTTACGAGTTTTCTGTTAAGTTTTGTGTTGTGAAGTTTTCAAGTTTTGGGTGAAGATTCGATGGATTGTGGAATAAGGAGTGGCAAGGTCCTAAGCTTGGGGATGCCCAAGGCATCCCAAGGTAATATTCAAGGACAACCAAGAGCCTGAGCTTGGGGATGCCCCGGATGGCATCCCCTCTTTCGTCTTCGTTCATCGGTAAATTTACTTGGAGCTATATTTTTATTCGCCACATGATATGTGTTTTGCTTGGAGCGACATTTTATTTTGTTTTGTTTTGATTTCTATTTGAATAAAATACCAAAATCTGAAATTATTAAATGTTAGAGAGTCTTCACATAGTTGCATAATTATTCGATTACTCATTGATCTTCACTTATATCTTTCGGAGTAGTTTGTCATTTGCTCTAGTGCTTCACTTATATCGTTTTAGAGCACGGCGGTGGTTTTTTAAAGAAATTGTTGAACTCTCATGCTTCACTTACATTATTTTGAGAGTCTTTTAGAACAGCATGGTAGTTTGCTTTGGTTATGAATTTAGTCCTAATATGATAGGCATCCAAGAGGGATATAATAAAAACTTTCATATAAAGTGCATTGAATACTATGAGAAGTTTGATACTTGATGATTGTTTTCAGATATGAAGATCGGGAGTACCGCCGCCAGAAGCCTCCGTAGCCACCGAAAACCAATCTATACCCGTTCCGGCACCCTGCCGGAGGGGGGAATCCCTCTCCGGTGGCCATCTTCATCATCCCGGCGCTCTCCATGATGAGGAGGGAGTAGTTCACCCTCGGGGCTAAGGGTATGTACCAGTAGCTATGTGTTTGATCTCTCTCTCTCTCGTGTTCTTGAGTTGGCACGATCTTGATGTATCGCGAGCTTTGCTATTATAGTTGGATCTTATGATGTTTCTCCCCCTCTACTCTCTTGTGATGAATTGAGTTTTCGCTTTGAAGTTATCTTATCGGATTGAGTCTTTAAGGATTTGAGAACACTTGATGTATGTCTTGCATGTGCTTATCTATGGTGACAATGGGATAGCACGTGATCCACTTGATGTATGTTTTAGTGATCAACTTGCGAGTTCCGTGACCTCGTGAACTTATGCATAGGGGTTGGCACACGTTTCCGTCTTGACTCTCCGGTAGAAACTTTGGGGCACTCTTTGAAGTTCTTTGTGTTGGTTGAATAGATAAATCTGAGATTGTGTGATGCATATAGTATAATCATACCCACGGATACTTGAGGTGACATTGGAGTATCTAGGTGACTTTAGGGTTTTGGTTGATTTGTGTCTTAAGGTCTTATTCTAGTACGAACTCTATGATAGATTGAATGGAAAGAATAGCTTCGTGTTATTTTACTATGGACTCTTGAATAGATCGATCAGGAAGGATAACTTTGAGGTGGTTTCGTACCCTACAATAATCTCTTCGTTTGTTCTCCGCTATTAGTGACTTTGGAGTGACTCTTTGTTGCATGTTGAGGGATACTTATATGATCCAATTATGTTATTATTGTTGAGAGAATTTGCACTAGTGAAAGTATGAACCCTAGGCCTTGTTTCAACGCATTGCAATACCGTTTGTGCTCACTTTTATCATTAGTTACCTTGCTGTTTTTATATTTTCAGATTACAAAAACCTATATCCACCATCCATATTGCACTTGTATCACCATCTCTTCGCCGAACTAGTGCGCCTATACAATTTACCATTGTATTGGGTGTGTTGGGGACACAAGAGATTCTTTGTTGTTTGGTTGCAGGTTTGCTTGAGAGAGACCATCTTCATCCTACTCCTCCCACGGATTGATAAACCTTAGGTCATCCACTTGAGGGAAATTTGCTACTGTCCTACAAACCTCTACACTTGGAGGCCCAACAACGTCTAAAAGAAGAAGGTTGTTTAGTATACATCAGATAATAGCACCTACTTTTATATTTTAGCTCTCCGATACCATGCAAAGTTATCCTCTTCATACCCACAACGTAGTTTTATTTCTCGTTTCTAGTTGGAAGCAAACGTTCAGTGTACGTAGAGTCGTATCAGTGGTAGATAGTACTTGAGAGAATATTGATATTACCTTTAGCTCCTTGTGGGTTCGACACTCCATACTTATTATGTCCACCTTTGGGAATTGCTATGATGATTCCCTGCACTTGGGGATTATCAAGCTCTTTTCTGGCGCCGTTGCCGGGGAGCAATAGCGTGGGGTTGATATTCTTGTGTATGCTTGTTTGCTTTCTTCACTAAGTAGATTTTGTTTTTCCTTTTTTGTTTATGTTTAGTTGTGGGTGAAACATACAATTTTTTTAAAAGAATGAAAATACAAAAAAAAACATTTGCCTCTCATACCTAAAAAGTTTTCAATAAGAGAAGTGATTGGAAGGTTATGCATTGGAGAAGTGAGGGTCGACCTTGAACACTTGTTTTCATGCTCATGGAAACAATGTAAAAAAATTCATGGAAGATTCTCTGAAAATAATTATCCCCTTGTATATAACCATTGTATTATTAAAATAATGTGCCAAGCCTTGGTTTTAGGATGATTAGATTGCTTGTTTACTATGTTGAGTACAAAAACAGAAACTTTGGCTGTAGCACGTGATTTTAATTTTTTTACTGAAAAGTCAAATGGGTCTGAAACTTTTTGCACATTACTTATGTACAATTTTTTAAAATTTTCATATATTTTTAGAATTTTTTGGAGTTACATAAGCATACTAAACTTCCAGATTACTACAGACTGTCTTGTTTTTGACAGATTTTGTTTTCTATGAGTTGTTCGCTTATTTTGATGAATCTATGGGTAGTATCGGGGGTATGAACCATGGTGAAGTTGGAATACAGTAGATATAGTTCTAATATGAAATTGGAATACGTTTGCAACAGTACCTAAATGTAGTGATTTGCTTTATTACACTAACGGATCTCACAAAGTTTTTGTTAAAGTTTTGTGTGGATGAAGTGTTCGAAGATCGAGGAGCTATCAATATGAGAAGAATAAAGAGAGGCAATAGCTCAAGCTTGGGGATGCCCAAGGCACCCCAAGTAAATATTTCAAGGATACTCAAGCATCTAAGCTTGGGGATGCCCCGGTTGGCATCCCATCTTTCTTCTTCAACAATTATCGGTATACCTCGGTTTTTGTTTTGTTCACATGATTTATGTCCTTTGTGTTTTTTGCTTTTCCTTTAAGAACCATTCTACTATGAGATATCCCTTCATTCATTTATAGAATGCTTCATGTGCTTCACTTATATCTTTTAAGTATGATCTTATAGAATTGCTCTTTGTGCTTCACTTAAATCTTTTGAGTATGGTTTTATAGAATGCTTCGTGTGCTTCACTTATATATTTTGAGCTTGGATATTGATTAGTATATATTAATTGTAGAATGCTCCATGAACTTCACTTATATCTTTTGGAGTATGAATAATACTATCATCTAAAGTGGATTTAGAAGAAGTTTGCTCCACTATTTCGAAGGAGGAGAAATTTTCTTATGTGGAGAGTAGTAAAATTTCTATGCTCGTAGATCATGAAAAGAATGCTTTATGTGATGGTTATATTGTTGAACTCATTCATGATGCTACTGAAAATTATTATGAAGGAGGAATACATGTTTGTAGGAGTTGCAATAATATTAAGTTTCCTCTCTATATGCTTAAAGTTTCGAAGTTATACTCGTTTTTCCTTCCTATGCTAGTTGATTCTTGTTCCCATAAATTGTGTGCTCACAAAATCCCTAGGCATAGGAAGTGGGTTAGATTTAAATGTGCTAGTCATATTCTTCATGATGCTCTCTTTATGTATCAATTCTTATCTTTTATGTGAGCATCATTGAAATCATCATGCCTAGCTAAAAGGCATTAAAGAAAAGCGCTTGTTGGGAGACAACCCAATATTTACCCTTACTGTTTTCGTGTGGTCTCATGAGTAAGATACTTTAGTAATCATGTATTATAGCTTTTGTTTCAATAAAGTGCCAAGTAAGACCTTTGGGAAGACTTGGGTGAAAGTTAATGTGATCTTGCTGTAAAAAAACATAAACTTTGCGCTCACGATATTAGCTGTCATTTTTTACAGAAGAGTGCGATTAAGTTGATTCTTTTTTCAGAAGATTAATATACAAATTCCTCACTTCCACAAATTTATTTCATAATTTTTGGAGTAGCAAAAGTATGGTTACTGTTCAGATCATTACATTCTGTTCTGTTTCTGACAGATTTTGTTTTCATTGCATAGTTTGCTTGTTTTCTAGTTTCTATGGCTTATATTTCTCTATATAAATTGTAGAAATGATATGGTACAGTAGGCATTGTGTGATAACAATTATGAACCTTGTCTTTGACAGTACAAAAGTGAATGGTTTACTCTTTATCATACTAACCTATCTCACGAAGTTCCGTTAAGTTTTGTGTGATTGAAGTTTTCAAGCTTTGGGTGAGATATCGATATGAGGAGAATAAGAAGTGGAAAGACCCTAAACTTGGGGATGCCTAAGGCACCCCAAGGTAATATTCAAGGAAGACTCAAGCACCTAAGCTTGGGGATGCCCCAGAAGGCATCCCCTCTTTCCTCTTCAAAACTATCGGTATACCTTACTCGGAGCTATATTTTATTCATCACATGATATGTGTTTTACTTGGAGCGTATTTTCAATTTTATTTGATGTTTGAATAAAATCATTGGATCTGAAATCTTGAATGAAAAAGAATCCTCCCATGGCTAGTTAATTATTTGACTACTCAGTGTTCCCCACTTATATCTTTTTAGACTAGTTTGTCATTTACTCACGTGCTTCACGTATATCCTATGAGTAATGGTGGAATGAATTGAATGTAATAAATATGAATGTATATACATTTCATATGCTTATAACATGAGGAGTAATGACTTCACACATAATAAATATAGGTAGTAAACTTATTAAAAATTAGCAAACGCAGAATTGGTCACTTGAACAATTGATGAAAGAATATTGAAGGAAGAGAGACTTCACATATAAATATACTATCTTGGACATCTTTTGTAATTGTGAGCACTCATTAAAATATGACATGCTAAAAGGTTGATATTGGACAAGGAAAAAAACTTAATGGGTTATGTTTTCCTATATCCAAAACGTTATATTGTCTTGGATTATCCAACATGTTGAGCTTGCCTTTCCCTCTCATGCTAGCCAAAATCTTTGCACCAAGTAGAAATACTACTTGTGCTTCCAAACATCCCTTAAACCAGTTTCGCCATGAGAATCCACCATACCTACCTATGGATTGAGTAAGATCCTTCAAGTAAGTTGTCATCGGTGCATGCAACAAAAATTGCTCTCTAAATATGTATGGTCTATTAGTATGGAGAAAATAAGCTTTATACGATCTTGTGATGTGGAAGAAATAAAAGCGACAGACTGCATAGTAAAGGTCCATATCACAAGTGGAAATATAAAGTGACGTTCTTTTGCATTAAGATTTTGTGCATTCAACCATAAAAGCGCATGACAACCTCTGCTTCCCTCTGCGAAGGGCCTATCTTTTACTTTTATCTTCTACCCTCATACAAGAGTCATGGTGATCATCACCTTTCCTTTTTACACTTTTTCCTTTGGCAAGCACTTTGTGTTGGAGCGATCCGGATATATATATCCACTTGGATGTAGGTTTTCATAAATTATTATTGTTGACATTATCCTTGAGGTAAAAGGTTGGGAGGCGAAACTATAAGCCCCTATCTTTCTCTGTGTCCGATTAAAACTTTGAACCCATAAATATCACGTGAGTGTTAGCAATTGTGAAAGATTAAATGATAGTTAAGTATGTGGAGTTTGCTAAACCAAAGCTCTTACATAGACCCTTCCCGAAAATAAGATGAATTGCAATTGTTTGATGACTAAGAGCATGGTTTGTTAGTTTTCAAGAAAGTTTATGATCTATACTTTAACATGTGAATAGCTTGTTACTTGATCATGAGAAGTTTTATGAGTTGAGCTACTGTTATGATATATAACTAGAGGCAAAACCAGGGGCTTTGCGGGATTGCTGCCACGTACGCAAAGGAGACCCTGGACCGACCCGAAAATATCTCCCGCGTGAAGCGGTTGCCATTGCTCAAGCCGTTCCAGAGCACGAGCGCTGCATTCATGCCGGCCTAGAGCGAATGCGGCCTCTCATTTGTGCTGACACTGAAGCGAAGCGTTGGTTGAGAGCACCGCTTGCGCCGTATCCGATGTTCGTGCTTGTTTAATGTTTTAGAGACATTTACTGGACGAGACATGATGGATATCTACCACTTGAAGCAGGTTACCGTCTGTTCGTCTACCGTCATTATACGGGCACACCGGTCGCGAAACCAACTCCGGCGCCCACATTGACACACCCCACCGCTTGGCCTGGCCGGTGTCTGCCATTTACACCAGGTCACACTTGGCACAAACCACACCACACCATGTCTGCTTCACATCCTCCTCCGTGGACCACCTCCACCATGACCGCGAGCTCTAGTGCATTATTGGAGAGCCTCTCGATAGAGCATAAGCACGAGTTGGCCACCCTTGTGAATGGCTGGCAGGGTTGCCGTGTGAGGCAGATAGAGGTCGGCCTACCGGCCTACTCATTGGAGGTCTCTGACGATGGAGACAGCCTTCGGCGATGAGTCAGCGCCCCTGCCTGCCTTGTTCGATGCCGACTTGACCATGGAGCATGTGCAAGCGCACTTCAAGGATGCCATGGCGGAGCAGCAGCCGGCGCCATAGTCAATGTCAGGGTTCTGGCAAGCACAGGAGGAATAGGGTACAACTTCTCCCTCCTCAAGTAGCATTGGCTGACAGAAGGCCAAATCTATGGCCAGCTCGTGAGTGATGAGGCCGATGCGGCCAAGACCGCGGAGAGCCCCAACTTCGTCACCGAACAAAAGGGTGTTGTACAAGGTCGCACACACTCATGCCATCTGCAACGCGGTCGCGACACAGTCGGACGCGGAGGCGGCGCAAGCGATCACAGACGAGACTGTCGGCAGCTGCGCACCCTTCGCTCCGCCAATAAAGTTTCGAGGGTACCGATTCCATGCCGAGGCATGTCCGTCCATGTCCATCATCGATCTCACGTGAACCGGTGACGGACAGGCTGTAGACTCCGACGAGGAGCGGTAGGGCATGTGAGGCGGCGAGGCCTCGACTCTCGTGAGCCAATCCATGTCCCATGTTCTACTCTTGCTCATCGGCGGCCGCACTTTCACTCCGTGTGGCTCAGCTGGCCGTCCAACATGGGCACATAAGGGAAGAATAAGGACTCACGAGGATGTGCCCCACCTTAGATTTGCACTAAGTTTAGGTCCGGTCGTTTCTATTTCATGAAATATGCCAGAAACGTAAAAAAATCGTCCGATTCAAATAAAAATTGTTTAATTTGCATGTATTTCGTCCAGCTTATTTAAATACGGTTGAAATGTACGCGGGCATGGTTGGACGACCGACTCCATGTCAATGTCAACGTCAGATACATATCCCTTTTCTCGTCAAAAAAAAAAATACATATCCATTTCATGGTCAGCGTTTGAGATGGCCTAATATGGTATGGCATGCCATGACCTGTACTTAAGAAACATTTTCTTTTCGAGAATACCAAAAAACATTTCCAAGACATGGCGTGAATGGGCATGGCAACGGTAAGAAATTCCCCAGTCCGCCCCCAATTCGAGACAGAAGCATCGCACAGCAGCCGACCCCTACCCGCTCCGAATCCTTCCATCCATCACCACCTCCACTTTCCTTTTATTTCCGCCGCCACGCCACGTGCACCTTGGCCAAGGACGAGGCTCCGGCTCTGCCCCGGCTATAAAGCTACGCCCTTTGGCCGGCCCGCTCCTCCTCCTCCTCCTCTCTTCCTCCGTGCCATGCCGCGCCTCTCGCCTCCTCGCCGCGCTCTGCCCGGTCCGCTCCTCCTCCTCCTCTTCGTCCGGGCGATGCCTCTCTCCTCCGACCTCTCTGTTGCACTCCGGCCGGTCCGCTGCTCCTCCACCCTTCGCCCGGGCCGCGCGTCTTCCCTCCTCAAGCCGGGTTTCATCTTGCTCGTCCTCCTCGGTCGATTTGCCCGTCTAGAATCGCGTCCGGATTCGATTTTGCTCGTCCCGGGTCGATTTGCCCGTTTAGAGTCGCGCCCGGATTTGATTTTTCTCGCCGTCGCCGATTTAGATAGCTAGAGAACCCCGCCTGATTTGATCTTGCTCGTTCTTGCCGTCGTCCATTCGGACCGCGCCCAATTTGAGTTTGCTCCTTCTCAGTTCGCGTCAGTTTAGAACCGCTCCCGAGTTGATTTTGCGCGTCCCCGCCATCGTCAGTTTAGAGTCGCTCGCTTCTGATTTGAATTCTTCTTGTCCTCGCCGTCACCCGTTTTCGTTTTGCTCGTCCTCGCCGTCGCCCCGACACGCTCGCGTGTTCTTGGTCCGTCTCGTCGAGGGTCTCCCGTCTGGTTTGCGATTCAGAAATTTCTGCGTGCGCTCCTGTTGTCCGAGAGACGCTTTGGATCCTGCGTGTCTTCGTGTTCGTGTCAGCGCGAGCGTTATAGGAAAGGTCGGGTCTTGGTTTTAAAATTGGGTTATGGGCCGGAGATGGAGAGACAGAGAGCGATTGTCAGTTTGTCGTGGTAGTTCAGATCGGTTCCTAGGCTGTTGCGTTGTCGTTCGGTTGTTGTCTGATCTCAAATGGCTAGCTTGTTCGTGTTAGCCTAGATACTCTGGTTCCTATGTCGATTATGATTGTACCAGCTAGCTTGTTTCACTTTCGCCAGGATAGATGCAGGGGTGATTTTGTTCTGATGGGTGTTACTGCTTCTGTTCTTTTCAATTGGTTGTTTACTTCCTAGAGTATCATGCTTTGCTTATGTTCCCATATATGGTGATGTGTGTTCAGGGGTGCAAACCATTAACCATGTAGGCCGTGGGTGCCATTTCGAGCAGGAGGAGTAGAAATTTTTAAAAGAGTGCAAATCATGTGGCTTGCTGATTGACTAATTGAACACCTGCTGCTGCTACTGTTTGACAAGGTTTCCTACTTTTCTTCCTTGTGTTGCATATAGGAGTACTAGATGAGGTGCCTTAGACTTTGTTCTAGATTGCATAGCATAACTCTAGAATTTTGTCATCGCACACCTGGGCATATAATTCTGCTGTGAGCATAACTCCAGAGTTTATTTATCTGTGAAAGCACGTTTATCACACGTTTCTTATCAATGCTGCTCACTTTGTCATGTCCCTTCTATTTGTCCTGTTAAATTTTAATATATGGCATCAACTTGGAACAACTTTTGTACTCGCTGGTTGGAATGCCGACTTCTGTATTTGTTGCTATGTAAGCCATGCACTTGCGAAGCCTGGGCCTGATTAGGATTTGGATTGCATATAGATTTTATGCTATGTTTGTTTATAACCTGGTTGTTGCCTAATATAGTGTAAATCTGCTAGTTTTTTAATTTCATTTATGTTCAACACAAGTAGTTTTTGTTCATAAGTGGTATTTCTTTTGTGTGTGTATGAACATTCACGCTATCAATTTTTCTTATCATAATCATTTACCGTGGTGTTTGACAATACATTTCTACTGTTCTTTGTTCCCTTTTGAGTTTCACTGACTCAATTATGCATGAGATATGATATCAATTACTGCTGTCCAATCACTGAAATAATGCTTTTCTTGCTTTGCCTAGACTTTGTGACAAGAATAAGCATGCGTCTCTGTGCCTACAAACTTGTGGGTAATGATGATGATCTAACTAGCTTCCTGTTTTCAGGAATGAAGATCTGAATTACCCTCACCCCTCTACAGAAATCAGTTTACTCATTCAGTTTCTGGAACTTCTTTATAGCTTTCCGATTTTACTTCGGTCTTGCATGTATTAGCTTTCTGTTTGTACCCTTATCTATGTATGTCTCTTTGTGTGTTTCTTGTGTGCAAGCGATCCATTGTGTGTGTCTGACTGTGTGTCTGATGTGCGCCTATCTATGTGTGTTTCTTTGTCTGTTTCATGTGTGCAAGTGCTCCATTATCTGCGTGTGACTATGTTTGACTGCTTGGATGGGGTGATTCTGATTGTGTTACTTCTTATATGGTATGTCCAATACGTTTCTTATTCATGCTTTGCTTGTGTTCCAATGTCGTCTCCCCATATATGGGGATGTGATCAGGGATGTAAACCATTTAGGTCGTTTCGAGCAGGCAGGGATCCAGAGATGTGCGCTGGTCAGGCTTCTCTCCTGCTGATAGATGATGATAGGCTAAGCAGAAAAGTTTGACTCTTGTAACACTCACTTGCTTGGCTTTCACTCCTTTGTGTGGCTGATTTGGCATCCAATGCATCTCATGCCTATCTTATATATCTCGCTCACTCATCACAGCATCCTTTCCCTGTTTTTGTTCCTTTTTCTTCTTATCATAATAATCATGTATACCGTGGTGTTTGACAATACATTTTTTGTGATATCTGTGTTTAGTTATCTCTTATGTGGATATCATATTCTTTTTTTGTATTACTGCTGCCCATTCACTGGAATAATGCTTTTCTAAGTATTTCAGGTAGGATATAGACAAATGTCACATTTGCTCTTCCTTGTGTTGCTAAGGACACGGATGGGTTACAACGCAGGTATATTTATGTTTTCTACATTTTGTGATGCTAATGTCTGTAGTCCCAAAACGCTTATTTAGCCATGTATTCCTTGCTCACTTCACAAGATTATGTATTCATGCTGATAGTATGTTGCTCTTTCTAGGACCGATAATTCTGATAGTATGCCGATAGTATGCCAAGGACTACTCAGGGTTCCTATCGCTTTCTGTTTTACCAACTAAGGTAATCGAATTTTGATCTTCAGCTTGCAAATTTATATCACCTTATGGGAGGGAAAGGTTTGCATGTACATGAGCTCCAATTACCTACATATATACTTGAATTGCTTTGGATTTGTTGGACTTCTATTCTATGATTCACTTGATCTGTTAATTTGAGTATTTTCCTAGTGAGTTCTTTAGGTTCATCTTGTGACACGAAATACAATTTTGGTACGTGCAGACTCTGAAATTTGGTGATAAAGAAAAGGTACCTCCTAATTTGTTCTTTGGCTCTCTTACACTTGTCTTTGTTTATATAACAGTAGTGGCCTCCTGGCTTGTAGTTGGGTAGTGCAGAGAGAGGTTTGGAATTGAAGAACTAAAATAATGCAGAGTTGAAGGTTTTGAACAGGAAGCTTGAACAAAGAGTTTACTTTTTCTCATGTCTTTGATTAGTTTCATCCTATCTATGTATGTTTCTTGTGTGCAAGCACTCCATTGTGTCTCTGTGACTGTGTGTGACTGACTGTTTGTGTGTGTGACTGATTGTGTGTGTTTCTTTGTCTGTTTCTTGTGTGCAAGCGCTCCATTGTGTGTGTGCGTGTGTGTTGACTGTGTATGTGTGAAATTTTATTACATTGACTATGTATTGATTGTGACTGTGTGTATGTGTGTGTGTTGACTGTGACTGTGTGTCATTTTATGACTGACTGTGTATTGATTGTGACTGTGTGTGTGTGTTGACTGTGACTGTGTGTCATTGTGCAAGCGCTCCATAACTACATATGCATGGAAATTTCTATAAGGTCATGGGCATGTAATTTTATGACCTACATACCTTTGTAGTTGATAGTATCATTGCCCTTTGGACACTCTTCAATGCATTGTTGTATATTTTCCTGCCACAAGTATGATGTTTGTGCTTAGAATGATGTATATGTAGAATCCAGGGTGGATGGAGGTTTTCATGATGGCTAATTTGATTTGTTATGGTTCTGATGGTGTGCTTCTTGTGTTCGAACTGAACCTGTGGATCACTCATCAACCTGGTCTGTGTTTGTATGGTAATCCTTCTCGAATTTAACTCCTTCCAATTGTGCACACAATATTTATCTTACGTCTGGTAATACCTTATGAATGTTTTAGCTAGTAATATAGTAATGCCATACTTCTTTAGACGTTGTTCTGCATATGCAAGTGTGATGAGCTCACATATTGTGTCAGTATCTACCTACACAGATGAATTATTTTCGGATAGGACAGAGGTGCAATGTTTACGAAGGTTCTTTAACACTGAACTCATCAAAGGTCCTTGGACTCAAGAGGTTTGTCATTGCACTCCTGACTTTGCTCGAGAAAAAAAAAGATTTTGCACATTTTATAGTTATATTTATGATATTTTTCTACAGGAAGTTGACAAAATTATTGACCTTGTAAACAAGTATGGACTAACAAAATGCTTGCAAGGTATTTGTTTTGATTGTTTTATTTTTATATGGTTTGCTGAAATGCATTTAACCCCTATGTGCAAGGTAAACACACTGGTAACAATTCTCTGTTGACGCATTGCAGGTCAGCTACCAGAACTTCCCCGCTGATCCTGGGATGTTTCCGAACATGCTCCCGAACATGTTCAATTTATCCGCCCTAGGACAGGTGACTACTGTGCTACTTTTATGATTCTGTGTAGCTAGTACTCAAATCATGGATAGTCCATTCTGTCATCATAACGTGACTAGATTCACTCTGATTTGCAGTTTATTTGGTGATGGCAGAATGAACCCACCTGTGATCTATTCTGCTTCTTTCTTATTCAATGTTTTGTTATTACTTTCTAATTCTCTCTTCCCTTTGCATTGATCCACTTGCTATGCAGCCACTGCCATGACACAGCAGGTATGCTTGATTTTTTGTTTTGTGCTTGAGATTTTTCTTGTTCTGTGATGCATATGCCTGACCACTCTTTTCTTAGGTTACTTGGCATGCTCGGCGTGTTTACTTCGGTGGACTTCCTCTGACCGCTAATGAACAGGTAATTGCCTTGAGTAACGTATTATTTCTTGGCGCCTCTTTCTCTATTCGCAGCCCGTGCTAACTATTTTGTTCTTCTTTCTTCAGACGGTTGCTCTATTCTTCAATCAAGTTATGGCTGCTATCGGGGGAAAAACATTTGGTCTAGGTGAAGCAGTTGTTAATATGAAGCTGGTTTTTGAATTCATTCAAAACATCTTAGTTGTTAATATGAAGTTGATTTTTGAATTCATTCAAAACATCTTAGGTGGCATAATCATCTGAATCCAAACGTATGGAACGATGCTTGGACTACTGAGGAGGAACATGCACTGATTAATTCCATCAGGTATATGGGAATAGCAAAAGTTATTCCTGGAAGGTACTTGAAAGTGCAACTATCCCTGGGTGGTTTTGGTAATTCCTAACAACATATAGCTCATTGAGCTAACATTATTCCAAGATTAATATTTCAGGAAAATCTCAATGAATGGCATGGCATGGATGAGGAAAGTGGATCCCTCAAAATTCTAAGGAAAAAAAGTTTGGCTCAAGCTTCAAGATCAAGACTCTACATTTTATATTTTAGTGATCCAAGATATGCTTGCTCAAAGTGCTTAGTGATATGCTCCAAAACCCTCAACTACCTTCCCACATCCACATATGACCTAAACCAAAAGTCAAACTCGGCCCCACCGATTCTTTCTATCCGGCGCCACCGAGTTTTAAATGCCATAGCCACTGCCACAAACTCTAGGCAAATCGGTCTCACCGAGATGGGATTGTAATATCTCTGTTTCCCTTCGTAATGTTTCGATCTTACCGAGATGAGCGATCGGTCTCACTGAGATTGGAATGTAAACTCTTTGTTTCCCTTTTGTAACATTTCGGTCTCACCGAGATGAGCGAATCGGTCCCACCGAGTTTACCTGACCAACTCTCTGGTTAGCTTATTACCAAAATCGGTCTCATCGAGTTTGTGTAATCGATCACACCGAGATTATGTTATGCCCTAACCCTAACCATATCGGTCCTACCGAGTTGCATCTCAGTCCCACCGAAAATCATAACGGTCACTAGGTTTGCTGAATCAGTCCCACCGAGTTTAACCATTCGGTCCCATCGAGTTTGGCAAATTGTGTGTAACGGTTAGATTCTGTAACATCCCAAATTTTCAATTTGGAATGTTATACATTAGATCATCTATGCATATCATATTTTGTTTTGCATTTTGGTTGATCCTAGAAATTCTATGCAACTCAATGACCCACGGAGAGAGTTGGGGATTTCGTTATTTCATATTTGAGTTTTCTCAATTTTTGAGAATAGGATCATTTCATTTTATTTATTTTATCATCAATTATTTTTATTACAAAAATATGAGAGAGGGAATAAAATGACTTTCCCCAAATAAAGAAATATTGAGGATCAAATAATAAAATCAAATAAGATTTTATTTCGGAGTTTTTCGATGTTTTATTTGAATTTAGGAAAAATGTGCGTTTTTAAAAATTGCATTTAGGTCCCAAATAAATGTTCACCTTGTGCGGCTTGATTTTAGAAGCCCGTGAAAATTTATTTCAGAATTTTTGGAGTCCGTTTAGTATTTCTTTTTATTTTTCTTCTGCGCATAATATAAAAAAACGCGCACCGACCTACGGGCCGTATCCGACCTGGACACCGGCCCGGGCAGGCTTTATAAGCCGGGGCAGCCCACCCGGGCCAAACCCTAGCCGCCCCAGCCCCAGGCCGCCGCCGACGATGATGCCGCCGCCCCGCCGCCCGCCGCCACGCCGCCGGACGCCGCCACCGCCGTCCCGCCGTCGAGGTCCGCCGCCGCCTTAAAATCCGCGCCTTTTTTTAGATTCGGTTTTTTTAATAGATCGGTTTTTCCGGTTTATTTAAATAGTGAGCGTTCGTCCGTTCGTTCGTTCTAGCGAACGTTCGTCGTTTTTCTTTTTTTCGGATTAAATCCGCGATTTTTCTGACCGCGATTCCTGATCCGATTTTCGTTTTAGTATAACTTTTCGCTCGTTTATCGGAATCAGGCGATTCAAGCGCCTAGAGTTTCGTCTCGAAACCCTCTATCCGTTTAACCAACTTAAACAAGATTTTGCTACTGTAAAATTTGCCCTAGATCCAGATTAGTAGAATGAAGTTGTTTTCTTTCGCCGTTTGACTTTCGTTGCTTCGTTCGATTTGATTCTTTTTGCCAACCAGAGTTCTTAAGTTGAACCTTCTGGTTAGATCTCTTCTTTGAGTTTTACCTGTGCATTAGTTGAGTACTTATTGTATGCTTGTTTGTTTGTCTGCGATAGAATACCCGGAGTGCGCCGCCTGTTACTTTGAATCTCTAGGTTTCGCGGATCATCAGCAAGGCAAGTAACACTTTGATCATACCTTTCCTACTACCCAGTTTTATTGCATTAGATCAATCCTCACACATTGCATGGTTAGGATCTAATTAAATTGTGAGATGGGAAGTAGATGAGGTAGTACCTATTACCTGTTTATTATCAAACCTTTGGGAGTTATTTCTACGTTTGCTTATTATGCCATGCTATGCTAGTAGACGTGGATTGGGTGAGTGATATCCATGATAGATGTGAGTTTTGATTAATTAATGGTTTATCTAAGGTGGAAACTTAAACACACATCTGGGTGGATTGAGGCACCTGGGTATTCCAGGACTTGCCTGTTTTCTTTTGGACCGCCACCCATGCTCAAAGGGATCATGAGACTATTCATACTAGAAACTTCCGTGTGCAGCCACAAGCTATTATGGGCTCTAGCATAGTTGACTAAGTTGTGCGAACTCTTACAGTGGTAGACTAGCAGATGTAGGGGATGTAGGTGGTACGGTCTACCCGATCGTAAGGTGCTAGCGCTTCTGAAAGACTATGTGTCGGTCATCCGTCTTCTCAAACAGCATGTAGTGCGAGAAACCAAACGGAGGCGATTGAGTCTTGTGGGGAAAAGTGCGCAAACCTCTGCAGAGTGTAATAAACTAATCATGGTTAGCCATGTCCCCGGTTATGGACAATCTTGAGTATCTAGTACCTGGATTATCATGTGAATCTCAACATGTTACTCTAAATTAATTTCGTTGGGTTATGTTTAATGATGATGCTTAATTGGGATTGAGAATGCTGTCAACCATTCTCAGTGTTTAACAACTACCATGATAGTTAAATAAATTTATTCCTTTGAAGTAGGGAAAAATTGGCTTTATGCAAAACTGTAACCATAGAGCTTTCCACCAGCCAAATATGCATATAGTATAGCTATTTCATTCCATTACTCTCTATGTGTTACCTTGCCAGCATATTCCATGTACTGACCCGTTTCGGGCTGCAACGTTAATGTTGCAGACTTTTCAGACGACGATTAAGGAGTTTTTAGGTCGTGGTTCTATACTCAGTGATGTCGTTGGAGTTGATGGACTCACTTATCTTCCAAGCCTTCCGCGGTTATCGTTATTAGATGGCCTTAAGCCATATTTATTGTAATAAGTTCTCTTTTGAGACACTCGGTGTAATAAGTGTGTGATTGCTACTCTGCTATAAATCCTCCGAGTACTGTGTGGTGTCAGCATTACTGATCCAGGGATGACACCGGAGCACAGAGATCAGACTGCTTGAGGTCTGGTCGCTACAGAGATGGTATCAAAGCACACGCTGACTGTAGGACACGACCACTAAGCTAAAAGACCTAGATCACTATTCACCCTCTTCTCTTCTAATTTCTCATCTTTTCTACTCTTTTAGGATGGCAGATGCAAGGAACAAGTTCACGCAACAGGATGAAGATACACCCTTTGGACGTCACTTGAAGGAAGTCACTAGATACCTGAACATAGGAGTACCAAGCTTCACCGGAACCTACAACGCCACTTGACCTGAAGAAGAGCGCTGGATGATTCAAGTTCAAGTTCCAGGAAGGACGTTCATGCCAGTCACTGAGCCCATAGAGTTTTCTATTTATGCACCCACTTGGAGTCTAGGAAAGAGCATGGCAGCCCACATCGCCATGGGACGCATTGGAGAAGTCTACCGCAATGATCTCAAGGATACTATCTACCAGATTTGTGGGCGCCGAGATGAACACTGGGAGATGATCAGCACCAGGAAGGATAGATCAATTGCAGTTTTTATCCAGGAGCTAAACCAGCACATTCGACGATAGGAGAATCAGATGTGTGCGGACATGATAGATCTAAAGAAGGCTAAAACTAGAATCAAGGAACTGGAGGAAGAACTCAAGGCTACACGTGAAGATTATGAAGAGGAAATTGAAGTATTGGTGGAGAAGAATGACGACCTGATCAAGAAGATTGGAATATTTATGGGAGGCCCTACGCCAGTAGAGGAAGACGAAGAACCCAAGGAGATTAGCCCGGAAGACTACATCATCATGGACGACACCGACTCGGATCCAGATAGTAGCGATGATGACTATGTTGATGTAGCTGGAGCAGATATCATGGAGTCTGCAACCGAAAAATATTTCTAGTAGACCACCTCATCAGTAGTAGTAGTAGTCCACCATGTAAATAAAGTAGTCCGAACACTTTTGCGATAGATAGATCGATTGTATGCCCTTGTTTGATTGAATGAAGTGAATTATTTGCTTTTGCCTCATGTGCATATGGGTAGTGTTTTCTCTTTAGACCCCCTCTATTCTTACATCTCATCTTTTCTAAACCCTCAGATGCCTCCGGGACGTGACCCCGGATTTGCCTTTCCACCGGAGCTCACCCAGTTGATCCAGCAGCAGAACACATTGATGCAGTTGCTAGTCCAGAATCAGAATCAGGGGAACAACAACAACAACCCACCACCTGTTGACCACTTAGCCCGTTTTCTTAGGCTGAATCCGCCGGTGTTTTCCAGTAGCACCGAGCCGATAGTAGCAGATGATTGGCTTCGCAAGACAGATAGGGAGTTGACCACAGCAGGATGCACAAATGCAGAGAAGGTGAAGTTTGCCACACATCAGTTAGAAGGACCCGCAGCATCATGGTGGGAGAATTTCACAGCCACTTTCCCAGTCGACACTGTCACATGGGACCACTTTCAGCATGCTTTTCGTACTGCACATGTTTTAGCAGGAGCTATGGCCATGAAGAAGCGTGAGTTTCGCAACTTGCGCCAAGGAGGACGGACAGTTGGCCAGTATGTGGAGGACTTTAGTAAGTTAGCACGTTATGCCCCAGATGACGTCGCTACGGATGCAGCTAAGCAGGAGAAGTTTCTGGAATGACTGAATGATGAGTTGAGCATGCAGTTGATGGTAGCAACCTTCAACAACTACCCAGAGTTGGTAGATCGTGCTCTTATGATTGAAGGGAAGCAGCAGCAAATTGAGAATCGCAAGAGGAAGTATGGACAAGGGAAGTACAATTCAGGAGCTCAGCAGAAGCCATGTTTTACCCCTAGACCGGGAGGACATTTTCAGCATACCCATGGAGGAGGTAGCTCGTGTTGGGGAACGTAGTAATTTCAAAAAATTTCCTACGCACACGCAAGATCATGGTGATGCATAGCAACGAGGGGAGAGTATGATCTACGTACCCTTGTAGATCGCAACGGAAGCGTTGACACAACGTAGAGGAAGTAGTCGTACGTCTTCTTCCCGATCCGACCGATCCAAGCACCGTTACTCCGGCACCTCCGAGTTCTTAGCACACGTACAACTCGATGACGATCCCCGGGCTCCGATCTAGCAAAGCGTCGGGGAAGAGTTCCGTCAGCACGACAGTGTGATGACGATCTTGATGTTCTACCGACGCAGGGCTTCGCCTAAGCACTACAACGATATGATCGAGGTGGAATATGGTGGCAGGGGGCACCGCACACGGCTAAGGAACGATCTCAATGATCAACTTGTGTGTTCTAGGGTGCCCCCTGCCTCCGTATATAAAGGATCCAAGGGGGGTGGTGCGCCGGCCTAGAGGAGGGCGCAGGAGGAGTCCTACTCCTACCGGGAGTAGGACTCCCCTCCCCGTTCCTTGTCCAACTAGGAGAGGTGGAGGGAGAATAGGAAAGGGGGGGCGCCGCCCCTCCCTCCTTGTCCAATTCGGACTAGGGAGAGAGGGGGCGCGCGGCCTGCCCTGGCAGCCCCTTCCTCTTCTCCACATTAGACCCATAAGGCCCATTAACCCCCGAGGGGTTCCGGTAACCCCTCCGGTACTCCGGTTTTATCCGAAACTTCTCCGGAACCCTTCCGGTGTCCGAATATAGTCATCCAATATATCA
Source organism: Triticum dicoccoides (assembly GCF_002162155.2). Lineage (NCBI taxonomy): Eukaryota > Viridiplantae > Streptophyta > Magnoliopsida > Poales > Poaceae > Triticum > Triticum dicoccoides. Next base: position 124,977,615 of record NC_041380.1, on the reverse strand, counting down.
ATCTTTATGTCTCGACCATTCCGAGACTCCTCGTCATGTCCGTGATCACATCTGGGACTCCGAACTAACTTCAGTACATCAAAATGCATAAACTCATAATAACTGTCATCGTAACTTTAAGCGTGCGGACCCTACGGTTCGAGAACAATGTAGACATGACCGAGACACGTCTCCGGTCAATAACCAATAGCGGGACCTGGATGCCCATATTGGCTCCTACATATTCTACGAAGATCTTTATCGGTCAGACCGCATAACAACATACGTTGTTCCTTTTGTCATTGGTATGTTACTTGCCCGAGATTCGATCGTCGGTATCCAATACCTAGTTCAATCTCGTTACCGGCAAGTCTCTTTACTCGTTCTGTAATACATCATCTCACAACTAACATATTAGTTGTAATGCTTGCAAGGCTTATGTGATGTGCATTACCGAGAGGGCCCAGAGATACCTCTCCGACAATCGGAGTGACAAATCCTAATCTCGAAATACGCCAACCCAACATCTACCTTTGGAGACACCTGTAGTACTCCTTTATAATCACCCAGTTACGTTGTGACGTTTGGTAGCACCCAAAGTGTTCCTCCGGCAAACGGGAGTTGCATAATCTCATAGTCATAGGAACATGTATAAGTCATGAAGAAAGCAATAGCAACATACTAAACGATCGGGTGCTAAGCTAATGGAATGGGTCATGTCAATCAGATCATTCAACTAATGATATGACCTCGTTAATCAAATAAAAACTCTTTGTTCATGGTTAGGAAACATAACCATCTTTGATTAACGAGCTAGTCTAGTAGAGGCATACTAGTGACACTCTGTTTGTCTATGTATTCACACATGTATTATGTTTCCGGTTAATACAATTCTAGCATGAATAATAAACATTTATCATGATATAAGGAAATAAATAATAACTTTATTATTGCCTCTAGGGCATATTTCCTTCAGTCTCCCACTTGCACTAGAGTCAATAATCTAGATTAAATTGTAATGATTCTAACACCCATGGAGTCTTGGTGCTGATCATGTTTTGCTCGTGGAAGAGGCTTAGTCAACGGGTCTGCAACATTCAGATCCGTATGTATCTTGCAAATCTCTATGTCTCCCACCTGGACTAGATCCCGGATGGAATTGAAGCGTCTCTTGATGTGCTTGGTCCTTTTGTGAAATCTGGATTCCTTTGCCAAGGCAATTGCACCAGTATTGTCACAAAAGATTTTCATTGGACCCGATGCACTAGGTATGACACCTAGATCGGATATGAACTCCTTCATCCAGACTCCTTCGTTCGCTGCTTCCGAAGCAGCTATGTACTCCGCTTCACATGTAGATCCTGCTACGACGCTTTGTTTAGAACTGCACCAACTGACAGCTCCACCGTTCAATGTAAACACGTATCCGGTTTGCGATTTAGAATCGTCCGGATCAGTGTCAAAGCTTGCATCAACGTAACCTTTTACGGTGAGCTCTTTGTCACCTCCATATACGAGAAACATATCCTTAGTCCTTTTCAGGTATTTCAGGATGTTCTTGACCGCTGTCTAGTGATCCACTCCTGGATTACTTTGGTACCTCCCTGCTAAACTTATAGCAAGGCACACATTAGGTCTGGTACACAACATTGCATACATGATAGAGCCTATGGCTGAAGCATAGGGAACATCTTTCATTTTCTCTCTATCTTCTGCAGAGGTCGGGCATTGAGTCTGACTCAACTTCACACCTTGTAACACAGGCAAGAACCCTTTCTTTGCTTGATCCATTTTGAACTTCTTCAAAATCTTGTCAAGGTATGTGCTTTGTGAAAGTCCAATTAAGCGTCTTGATCTATCTCTATAGATCTTTATGCCTAATATGTAAGCAGCTTCACCGAGGTCTTTCATTGAAAAACTCTTATTCAAGTATCCCTTTATGCTATCCAGAAATTCTATATCATTTCCAATCAATAATATGTCATCCACATATAATATCAGAAATGCTACAGAGCTCCCACTCACTTTCTTGTAAATACAGGCTTCTCCGAAAGTCTGTATAAACCCAAATGCTTTGATCACACTATCAAAGCGTTTATTCCAACTCCGAGAGGCTTGCACCAGTCCATAAATGGATCGCTGGAGCTTGCACACTTTGTTAGCTCCCTTTGGATCAACAAAACCTTCTGGTTGCATCATATACAACTCTTCTTCCAGAAATCCATTTAGGAATGCAGTTTTGACATCCATCTGCCAAATTTCATAATTATAAAATACGGCAATTGCTAACATGATTCGGACAGACTTAAGCATCACTACGAGTGAGAAGGTCTCATCGTAGTCAACCCCTTGAACTTGTCGAAAACCTTTTGCGACAAGTCGAGCTTTATAGACAGTAACATTACCGTCAGCGTCAGTCTTTTTCTTGAAGATCCATTTATTCTCAATTGCTTGCCGATCATCGGGCAAGTCAACCAAAGTCCATACTTTGTTCTCATACATGGATCCCATCTCAGATTTCATGGCTTCAAGCCACTTTGCGGAATCTGGGCTCACCATCGCTTCTTCATAGTTCATAGGTTCATCATGATCTAGTAGCATGACTTCCAGAACTGGATTACCGTACCACTCTGGTGCGGATCTTACTCTGGTTGATCTACGAGGTTCAGTAGTACCTTGTTCTGAAGTTTCATGATCATTATCATTAACTTCCTCACTTATTGGTGTAGGTGTCGCAGAAACAGTTTTTTGTGATGTACTACTTTCCAACAAGGGAGCAGGTACAGTTACCTCGTCAAGTTCTACTTTCCTCCCACTCACTTCTTTTGAGAGAAACTCCTTCTCAAGAAAGTTTCCGAATTTAGCAACAAAAGTCTTGCCTTCGGATCTGTGATAGAAGGTGTATCCAATAGTTTCCTTTGGATATCCTACGAAGACACATTTCTCCGATTTGGGTTCGAGCTTATCAGGTTGAAGCTTTTTCACATAAGCATCGCAGCCCCAAACTTTCAGAAACGACAACTTTGGTTTCTTGCCAAACCATAGTTCATAAGGCGTCGTCTCAACGGATTTTGATGGTGCCCTGTTTAACGTGAATGCGGCCGTCTCTAGAGCGTATCCCCAAAATGATAGCGGTAAATCAGTAAGAGACATCATAGATCGCACCATATCTAGTAAAGTACGATTACAACGTTCGGACACACCATTACGCTGTGGTGTTCCGGGTGGCGTGAGTTGCGAAACTATTCCACAATTTTTCAAATGTACACCAAACTCGTAACTCAAATATTCTCCTCCACGATCAGATCGTAGAAACTTTATTTTCTTGTTACGATGATTTTCCACCTCACTCTGAAATTCTTTGAACTTTTCAAATGTTTCAGACTTATGTTTCATTAAGTAGATATAACCATATCTGCTTAAATCATCTGTGAAGGTGAGAAAATAACGATATCCGCCACGAGCCTCAATATTCATCGGACCACATACATCTGTATGTATGATTTCCAACAAATCTGTTGCTCTCTCCATAGTACCGGAGAATGGTGTTTTAGTCATCTTGCCCATGAGGCACGGTTCACAAGTACCAAGCGATTCATAATCAAGTGGTTCCAAAAGTCCATCAGTATGGAGTTTCTTCATGCGCTTTACACCGATATGACCTAAACGGCAGTGCCACAAATAAGTTGCACCATCATTATCAACTCTACATCTTTTGGCTTCAACATTATGAATATGTGTATCACTACTCTCGAGATTCAATAAGAATAGACCACTCTTCAAGGGTGCGTGATCATAGAAGATATTACTCATATAAATAGAACAACCATTATTCTCTGATTTAAATGAATAACCGTCTCGCATCAAACAAGATCCAGATATAATGTTCATGCTTAACGCTGGCACCAAATAACAATTATTTAGGTCTAATACTAATCCCGAAGGTAGATGTAGAGGTAGCGTGCCGACCGCGATCACATCGACTTTGGAACCGTTTCCCACGCGCATCGTCACCTCGTCCTTAGCCGATCTTCGCTTAATCCGTAGCCCCTGTTTCGAGTTGCAAATATTAGCAACATAACCAGTATCAAATACCCAGGTGCTACTGCGAGCATTAGTAAGGTACACATCAATAACATGTATATCATATATACCTTTGTTCACCTTGCCATCCTTCTTATCCGCCAAATACTTGGGGCAGTTCCGCTTCCAGTGACCAGTCTGCTTGTAGTAGAAGCACTCAGTTTCAGGCTTAGGTCCAGACTTGGGTTTCTTCTCTTGAGCAGCAACTTGCTTGCCGTTCTTCTTGAAGTTCCCCTTCTTCTTCCCTTTGCCCTTTTTCTTGAAACTACTGGTCTTATTGACCATCAACACTTGACGCTCCTTCTTGATTTCTACCTCCGCAGCTTTCAGCATTGCGAAGAGCTCGGGAATAGTCTTGTTCATCCCTTGCATATTATAGTTCATCACGAAGCTCTTGTAGCTTGGTGGCAGTGATTGGAGAATTCTGTCAATGACGCAATCATCTGGAAGATTAACTCCCAATTGAATCAAGTGATTATTATACCCAGACATTTTGAGTATATGTTCACTGACAGAACTGTTCTCCTCCATCTTGCAGCTATAGAACTTATTGGAGACTTCATATCTCTCAATCCGGGCATTTGCTTGAAATATTAACTTCAACTCCTGGAACATCTCATATGCTCCATGACGTTCAAAACGTTGTTGAAGTCCCGATTCTAAGCCGTAAAGCATGGCACACTGAACTATCGAGTAGTCATCAGCTTTGCTCTGCCAGATGTTCATAACATCTGGTGTTGCTCCAGCAGCAGGCCTGGCACCCAGCGGTGCTTCCAGGACGTAATTCTTCTGTGCAGCAATGAGGATAATCCTCAAGTTACGGACCCAGTCCGTGTAATTGCTACCATCATCTTTCAACTTTGCTTTCTCAAGGAACGCATTAAAATTCAACGGAACAACAGCACGAGCCATCTATCTACAATCATCATAAACAAGCAAGATACTATCAGGGACTAAGTTCATGATAAATTTAAGTTCAATTAATCATATTACTTAAGAACTCCCACTTAGATAGACATCCCTCTAATCCTCTAAGTGATCACGTGATCCAAATTAACTAAACCATGTCTGATAATCACGTGAGATGGAGTAGTTTCATTGGTGAACATCACTATGTTGATCATATCTACTATATGATTCACGCTCGACCTTTCGGTCTCCGTGTTCCGAGGCCATATCTGTATATGCTTGGCTCGTCAAGTATAACCTGAGTATTCCGCGTGTGCAACTGTTTTGCACCCGTTGTATTTGAACGTAGAGCCTATCACACCCGATCATCACGTGGTGTCTCAGCACGAAGAACTTTCGCAACGGTGCATACCCAGGGAGAACACTTCTTGATAATTTAGTGAGAGATCATCTTATAATGCTACCGTCAATCAAAGCAAGATAAGATGCATAAAAGATAAACATCACATGCAATCAATATAAGTGATATGATATGGCCATCATCATCTTGTGCCTGTGATCTCCATCTCCGAAGCACCGTCATGATCACCATCGTCACCGGCGCGACACCTTGGTCTCCATCGTAGCATCGTTGTCGTCTCGCCAATCTTATGCTTCCACGACTATCACTACCGCTTAGTAATAAAGTAAAGCATTACATCGCGATTGCATTGCATACAATAAAGCGACAGCCATATGGCTCCTGCCAATTGCCGATAACTCGGTTACAAAACATGATCATCTCATACAATAAAATTTAGCATCATGTCTTGGCCATATCACATCACAACATGCCCTGCAAAAACAAGTTAGACGTCCTCTACTTTGTTGTTGCAAGTTTTACGTGGCTGCTACGGGCTTAAGTAAGAACCAATCTCACCTACGCATCAAAACCACAACGATAGTTCGTCAAATAGACTCCGTTTTAACCTTCGCAAGGACCGGGCGTAGCCACACTCGGTTCAACTAAAGTTGGAGAGACAGTCGCCCGCAAGCCATCTATGTGCAAAGCACGTCGAGGGAACCGGTCTCGCGTAAGCGTACGCGTAAGGTTGGTTCGGGTCGTCTCGTCCAACAATACCGCCGAACCAAAGTATGACATGCTGGTAGGCAGTATGACTTGTATCGTCCACAAGTCACTTGTGTTCTACTCGTGCAAATAACATCAAACCATAAAACCTAGGCTCGGATGCCACTGTTGGGGAACGTAGTAATTTCAAAAAATTTCCTACGCACACGCAAGATCATGGTGATGCATAGCAACGAGGGGAGAGTATGATCTACGTACCCTTGTAGATCACAACGGAAGCGTTGACACAATGTAGAGGAAGTAGTCGTACGTCTTCTTCCCGATCCGACTGATCCAAGCACCGTTACTCCGGCACCTCCGAGTTCTTAGCACACGTACAGCTCGATGACGATCCCCGGGCTCCGATCCAGCAAAGCGTCGGGGAAGAGTTCCGTCAGCACGACGGCGTGATGACGATCTTGATGTTCTACCAACGCAGGGCTTCGCCTAAGCACTACAACGATATGATCGAGGTAGAATATGGTGGCAGGGGGCACCGCACACGGCTAAGGAACGATCTCAATGATCAACTTGTGTGTTCTAGGGTGCCCCCTGCCTCCGTATATAAAGGATCCAAGGGGGGTGGTGTGCCGGCCTAGAGGAGGGCGCAGGAGGAGTCCTACTCCTACCGGGAGTAGGACTCCCCTCCCCGTTCCTTGTCCAACTAGGAGAGGTGGAGGGAGAATAGGAAAGGGGGGGCGCCGCCCCTCCCTCCTTGTACAATTCGGACTAGGGAGAGAGGGGGCGCGCGGCCTGCCCTGGCAGCCCCTTCCTCTTCTCCACATTAGGCCCATAAGGCCCATTAACCCCCGAGGGGTTCCGGTAACCCCTCCGGTACTCCGGTTTTATCCGAAACTTCTCCGGAACCCTTCCGGTGTCCGAATATAGTCATCCAATATATCAATCTTTATGTCTCGACCATTCCGAGACTCCTCGTCATGTCCGATCACATCTGGGACTCCGAACTAACTTCGGTACATCAAAATGCATAAACTCATAATAACTGTCATCGTAACTTTAAGCGTGCGGACCCTACGGTTCGAGAACAATGTAGACATGACCGAGACACGTCTCCGGTCAATAACCAATAGCGGGACCTGGATGCCCATATTGGCTCCTACATATTCTACGAAGATCTTTATCGGTCAGACCGCATAACAACATACGTTGTTCCTTTTGTCATCGGTATGTTACTTGCCCGAGATTCGATCGTCGGTATCCAATACCTAGTTCAATCTCGTTACCGGCAAGTCTCTTTACTCGTTTTGTAATACATCATCTCACAACTAACATATTAGTTGTAATGCTTGCAAGGCTTATGTGATGTGCATTACCGAGAGGGCCCAGAGATACCTCTCCGACAATCGGAGTGACAAATCCTAATCTTGAAATACGCCAACCCAACATCTACCTTTGGAGACACCTGTAGTACTCCTTTATAATCACCCAGTTACGTTGTGACGTTTGGTAGCACCCAAAGTGTTCCTCCGGCAAACGGGAGTTGCATAATCTCATAGTCATAGGAACATGTATAAGTCATGAAGAAAGCAATAGCAACATACTAAACGATCGGGTGCTAAGCTAATGGAATGGGTCATGTCAATCAGATCATTCAACTAATGATATGACCTCGTTAATCAAATAAAAACTCTTTGTTCATGGTTAGGAAACATAACCATCTTTGATTAACGAGCTAGTCTAGTAGAGGCATACTAGTGACACTCTGTTTGTCTATGTATTCACACATGTATTATGTTTCCGGTTAATACAATTCTAGCATGAATAATAAACATTTATCTTGATATAAGGAAATAAATAATAACTTTATTATTGCCTCTAGGGCATATTTCCTTCAGCTCGCACAATCACAATGGCACCAAGAATGCTAATGGCAATGGAGGAAGCAACGGCCAGAATCGCACCAACCCCTCAACCCCAGCCAAGAAGGACCTAAGCCAAGTCACTTGTTTTAAGTGTCAGAAGACCGGACACTATGCCAATGAATGTCCTGAAGGCTAAAATGGCAATGGAAGTTCTGGGAAGAAGTCGAACCCTTTCAACAGGGGACAAATGAACCACGTTAGCGTGGAGGAGGTTGAAGCTCAGCCCGATGCAGTAATAGGTAAGTTTTTGGTTAAGTCATTTACTGCAGTCATTCTTTTTGATACTGGTGCATCGCATTCATACATATCAAGGGGATTTGTGGATAAGTATAACCTATCAACCCAAGCCCTTAGGTCACCCATGTTCGTAACCTCGACCAGAGCAGAGTATGTGGCTAGTCTATGGTGTGATCGATTACCATTAAGGATTGGTAACTATGTTTTTCCCTCAGACCTAATAGTATTGGAATCCCAAGGATTGGATGTGATACTAGGCATGGATTGGTTATCAAGGTATGAAGGGAATATTGAATGTGCTAATAAGTCAATTTTGCTTACCACCCCAGAAGGGAGAAGGATCAAGTATGTATCCCGGCATGTGCCAAAGAGGACTCAAGTAAATTGCCTAACAGGAGTTGTGCAGGAGGAAGTACCAGTGGTAAGGGATTTCCCTGAAGTATTTCCAGAGGAGTTGCCAGGCATGCCACCGGATAGAGATATTGAGTTTTTGATTGAGCTATTGCCAAGCACAGGGCCAATATCAAAGAGACCATATAGGATGCCAACAAAGGATTTGGTGGAAATTAAGAAGCAGATTAAGGAGTTACTGGATAAGGGATATATTCGCCCAAGTTCTTCACCTTGGGGATCGCCAGTACTTCTAGTGGAGAAGAAGGATGGATCGTTAAGGATGGTTGTTGATTATCGAGGATTGAATGAAGTAACGATCAAGAACAAGTACCCACTACCAATGATCAATGATCTGTTTGATCGATTGCAAGGAGCTAAGGTATTTTCCAAGATCAATCTGTGATCAGGATACCACCAGTTGAAGATTCGAGAACAGGATATACCTAAGACAGCTTTTACCACCAGGTATGGGCTGTACGAGTATACCGTTATGTCATTTGGTCTGACTAACACACCTGCCTATTTTATGAACATGATGAACAAAGTATTTATGGAGTTTTTGGATAAGTTCGTCGTGGTGTTCATTGATGATATCCTGGTTTACTCGAAGAATGAAGAGGAGCATAAGGAGCATTTGCGTTTGGTACTTGGAAAGCTCAGAGAACATCAATTATATGCCAAGTTCAGCAAATGTGAGTTTTGGTTGAAGGAAGTAGGATTCCTCGGACACGTTATATCTAGAGAAGGTATAGCAGTTGATCCCACTAAAGTTGATACCGTGACCAAGTGGGAAGCCCCAACAACAGTTGGAGAGATACGGAGTTTTCTTGGACTCGCAGGATACTACCGGAGATTTATTGAGAATTTCTCAAAGATTGCGAAGCCTATGACTGAGTTGTTGAAGAAAGATACCAAGTTCATATGGACGGACGAATGTGAGGCTAGTTTCTAGGAGTTGAAGAAACGCTTGTGTGACGCCCGGGTAATTAAGCTACAGTGATCCTCTGCTAGTGATGCCACGTCACCTCGATTATAGTTGCTAATCTCGCGATAGTTCGAAACCGATTCACGTTCAAATTCAAAATCAAGCAAACAATAAAAGATTTCAAATATTGAAACAAAAATGTTCGGTTAGTGCCAAATATTACATAGGTAATTATAATAAAGAAAACACAAATTTATAAAATACTTATGTGCCCTAAGTTGAATTAAAACAATAAAAGAAAATAAATAAAAGGAAAAGGAACAAAACAGAAAAAAATAAATAAAAAGGAAGAACCCCCCTCCCCCTGGGCCGAATGGCCCAGCTAGCCAGCAGGCCATCAGGCCAAAAGGCCCAGCCGGCCGGATCCCACTCCCCACTCCCCTTATCCACTCGAGCAACCGAACCCTAGCCCCCACGCACCCCACTCCCCCCTGCTCGCTCCTCTCCCCATCCCACGACCCGATCTGGATCGGGGGCGCTCCCCCCCCCTCCCGATCCAGGAGACCGCCAACGCCGCCGGCCGGATCGTCCATCGCCGCCGCCGGA
>NC_041380.1:124959986-124964625 GCF_002162155.2 Triticum dicoccoides | reverse complement strand
TAGTTCCTTGCTTGCGAGTACTTTGGATGAGTACTCACGGTTGCTTTCTCCCCCCTTTTCCCCCCTTTCCTTTCTTTCTGGTTGTCGCAACCAGATGCTGGAGTCCAGGAGCCAGACGCCACCGTCGACGACGACCCCTACTACACCGGAGGTGCCTACTACTACGTGCAGCCCGCTGACGACGACCAGGAGTAGTTAGGAGGATCCCAGGCAGGAGGCCTGCGCCTCTTTCGATCTGTATCCCAGTTTGTGCTAGCCTTCTTAAGGCAAACTTGTTTAACTTATGTCTGTACTCAGATATTGTTGCTTCCGCTGACTCGTCTATGATCGAGCACTTGTATTCAAGCCCTCGAGGCCCCTGGCTTGTATTATGATGCTTGTATGACTTATTTTATTTGTAGAGTTGTGTTGTGATATCTTCCCGTGAGTCCCTGATCTTGATCGTACATATTTGCGTGCATGATTAGTGTACGATTGAATCGGGGGCGTCACAAGTTGGTATCAGAGCCGACTGCCTGTAGGAATCCCCCTTCCAACTCCTTGGCCGAAGTCGAGTCTAGACGTTGCAAATTTTTTTACTAACATGGCTGTGTGTCCTACGGCCACACGTCGCCATTGGGTGGTATTAGGATCTTTTACTCCTCGACCTTTACTCTGGGACTCTGATCTCTCCTCTATTCGGGTTAAATGAAGTTTAGTAATCTAACGTTAGGATCTCGTATTCACTTTCACCCGGAGAGCCCCTTATTACTAATGATTGTCAGCTGCACCAGAAGACCCTGAAGATACTCTCCACTGTTAACCCGAGAACTTGTGTTCATCGCGTTTGCAATTCACCTTCCACCGCAAACCCTTATGGATAACTACTTACATTTTTTATTCTTACATTCTTCCCCAGTGGTCTTGTTATTACAAGATACCCTGAAAAACTCGTCGTTGATTCAATAATCCCTTGAGCTTACTGCCTTGCTGTTCTTTGTCACTTGAATACCCCTACGGTTAATTCTCGCACTTATTGAGTATCCGCTCATCCCCCAGTTGTTCATGCGTTACACAAAAGTCTTCGAAATACCACCCGATATTCCGAAAATCCTCAGCAACCTATTGCTCTGAAATTTCTTGTTTGCTTTCATTATGATTAATCCCATAATTATAGAAATCTTATTGACATTCCTTGTCATTATCATTTTGAGTCTGTTGACTCAATATGCTGCGAATACACGCAATCATCATTGATCCTTATAAATTACCTTTCCGGCTGAGCTTCCATTCTTTTAACTGGAATTGGTTCTCGACCAATCCAATTGTCGTTGATTGTACCCTAAGGCTATTCAACTTATCCATCCCTAATCAGAGCATTGATTCTGTTCCCTTAATTTGGAAGTCATAATTCCTTTGCATTTGAGCTCTGGATTAGTCAGTTGTTTCTATAATCCAATGCCCTTGCATTGTTACTTCCTCTGATTGTGTGCCGATGCTCACATCAGCTCTGTTATGGACCGACAGATCCTTTAATGGATTTTATCCGACATTGTCCTTCATATTCAATAACCTTGTGAGCCTTCCCTTGGATACATAATGCCTTTGGTAAATTGTATCGTCTGCTTTCTCAACCATGCTCTGCCTTCGAGCTTGAGTTAATTACTTCTAAAAGATTCTGGTATAGGATTCTAAGATGCCCCGATGGGTTGAACCTATGCCTTCCTTAATATGTGTGAACTCGAAAGTTTTCACGAGTCGTACTCTTCTGGTATTTTGCCAGATAAAATTTCAACGCTATAACTTCATCGAAAGTGAGAAGTGAATGAAAGGTTATGCATTGGAGAAGTGGGAGTCGACCTTGAACTTTGTGTTCATGCCCATGGACGCGATGTATATCCTATCATGGAAGCTTCTTGTAACAATAACTATTTCCTTGATAACTAACATATGGTATCTGTGAATTGATCCCTTGCAACCGTGGTTCCGACCATGATTGTTCTTCTTTGATCTCATTTCTTGGACAATTTAAAACAATTGGCTTCTATGGATCAATACACCAGTCCAACCTTTACTTTGATCTTATGTCGAGTATTACCCCCCTGGTATCTCGAGATTATCATGGAACTGCATAACTTTTTATGAGTTCTTCATCAAGTGCTACCTTCCCACTGATTCCAATTTTTCGCGGGCTCTGTGTTACTGAACACTCAAAGACACCGATAACTGAACCGAGTCCGCACTACGGTTCAACAACTCTTCAGTAAGCTGCTATAAGTACGAGTTTGTACCCGATCACGCCATTCCTAGCCTGTTTGGCTATATCATTGTCGTGATGATTTTAACTGTGCTACCTGGTCCTTATTCTCGGAGCACCAATTTTCGACGATGAACTAACCTTACGTCGATCCTCATCGTCATATCATTTCGCCTTGAACAACAAGCTTGGTTTTGAGTTTGTGTCGTACCCTTGGTTCCAATAACCTTTCACTTCATCATTACTTTGACTTGATGTCGTCGCCGATCGATTACATCTTCATGAACTCTCGCGACAAAGGTGTCGTGATCGTCAACATTCTGAGCTCATCCAGGATATCAATTGGATTCATGATAAGAAATACCATCCTTGCCTCGATGAATTGTATTATCATCGACCACTTTATTGCCTTCCCACCAACACAAGCTTGTTCATGTTTGGTGTTATACCTTGAGTTCCCTGCTGTCCAGCAAATGATCTTCCTTACCTCGAAAGTATTACCATCTCTTTTTGTCAAGAATGTGGTGAGAATTTCACCACCTCTTAATAATTCTTGATATCATAATACTTCTTGCCATCTTCGTTCACTCCTTGGTCCCCGTATTGTTTTCAACCGGAATACCGACAATGGAGCTATGACGTGTGAATTCAAAACTTCTGGCAACCCTATTGCTTTGAAGTGAATGGGCGATAGTTCATTCTAAGTCCTTCGCTAATTGAATCACCATTCTGACATTGGTCGTGCAACCCAACCCATATTTCGGGTGCACATTTCAACCAATGTTTAATTGTGTATGTTTTCCTCGAGCATACTTCCTTATATCATTTGATCTGGCAAATGTTATCTCCTTGTTCACTTAATGGTGGAAATCCATCTTTTGGGGAATCTCGGCGAATTGCCGTTGAGTTCACCAGACACCTCCTTGTCTAGTCCTTGGGTTAATGATGAACTCTTGTTAATGGAAGTCACTTCATAGTTCATTTCCCGAGAATCTTACAGTGTCATCCCATCAATTGGTGTTGCACCTTTCTTCCCAGGCATCCTGAGCCTGAGGTATCCTGACACCAATCATACCTGAATCTCCGTCAGATATGATGGTTAGGACAACTTTCCAAGAGTTATGATATTGATCCTTTGATGACCCGGTAACATGATGTCATGCCTAGCACCCCCCCCCCTCGGCTGGAGGACCTATCATTATAGATTCCTTTTCAGCAAGGTTATCCATTCATCCATGAGGAAATTGTAAGACTTATTCTACAAGTTATTCTTGATGGATCCTTCGTGTTTCCAAAGTCTGATCTTCACCTGAAGACCATGTCACAGCTATCTCGAAGCATGTCAATAGCACTCCGATTTCCAACAGGCACGTTTGAAGCACGATGCTATATTTTAATTATCAATTATCCTAACACCGTTGTATGATTAATATCATGAGATTCCTCCCCCCTTACCTAAATGGTTTTCTACTTTATATCCTGTCATGGATATCTTGCTCTGCTTGTCCTTGGGAAGGATTTACCCTTGAAAGATGTGTTTAAACACATTTTCCTTTCCATTGTTCTGTTTAAACGTAATAATCACTTTTCCTTTCCATTGGTTTGTTTAAACCTTCTTGTGATCTATATAATATAAGCAGTAATATCCCTGCTTATGTAAACACCTCGGTGTACCATCTTGCCTGGTGTAACCCTGTTACTATTGTTGATGACATTCCGGTAGTCATCGATGGACGAGAACTTTGCCTATTGGTCCGCCTCGTTCAACGAGCAGGAAAATAGTTCTCTTCGTCCCTCGCCCTTGGTATCGACGTTGTCGCCGACATAATTGACGGGCTACCCTTTGACACACCTTACTATCATGACCGTGCAAAATGTCGGCCCCCTTCCTACTTTCAACCACATGGTGGGCCCATGAACCACAGGTCCACTGGATCGAAACCTGACTCTCCTGTACAACCTCATGTTTCCAAAGTTATTCCTCGCGCGTGGACTCGTATGAAATTCATGAGCCACCTTCCTAATGCTCTATTCTGGTATCACCCGCCATACTTACTCTCGCTACTCTGAACCCCTTTCTCACTCTGGTTCAGACTTCGAGCAACTATTTATCCGCTTGGAACCTCTTATTGTACCTTCGTACCTTACTCTCGAGGTATTTTATATGTTCAACTCGAGAGATAATCTTATGCTCATTCATGGGTTAACCCCCAGGTTGTATCCCTCACAAGCATTCTGTCGTAGTCAAGCTGCCCCTTACCTATTCGTAAGTACGTTGGAGATCCTGAAGCAAAGGAAGCAAAGGACGACATCACCATGATGACCTGAAGCAGAGAAATGAAGATGTCAATGTAATGGATCGACCTCTTCAAGAAGAGCAACCAAGACTGAGAAGATTCGTTA
>NC_041380.1:124936586-124958256 GCF_002162155.2 Triticum dicoccoides | reverse complement strand
GTCAGGTTGACCAGTCAACATTGTTGACTGCTGACGTCAGCATGACCTCATGCTGATGTCATAAATCCATTTTCGAATTAAATAAAATAATTAATTAAAAATCAGAAAATGATTTAAATCTTTAGAAAATCATATCTTTTAATCCCTAACTCGGATGAAAATACTTTCTACATGAAAGTTGCTCAGAACGACGAGACGATTTCGGATACGCAACCCGTTTGTCCGCCACACCCTCCTAACCTATCGAACTCGCAACTTTCCCCCTCCGGTTCATCTGTCCGAAAACGCGAAACACCGGGGATACTTTCCCGGATGTTTTCCCCCTTCACCGGTATCACCTCATACCGCGTTAGAACACGTCTAGCTCTGCTTGTTGTCCTGTTATGCACTTGCTTGCTTTGTATTTACTGTTTCTTCCCCCTCTTCTCTCCGATAGACCCTGTGACGATGCTGATGCCCCTGTGGTCGACTACGTCATCGACGACCCCTCCTTGTCTGAGCGACCAGGCAAGCCCCCCCCTTGATCACCAGATATCGCCTATTCTACTCTATACTGCTTGCATTAGAGTAGTGTAGCATGTTACTGCTTTCGTTAATCCTATTCTGATGCATAGCCTGACATTGTCACTACATCTGTTGATACCTTACCTGCAATCCTATATGCTTAGTATAGGATGCTAGTTTATCATCATTGGCCCTACATTCTTGTCAGTCTGCCTTGCTATACTATCGGGCCGTGATCACCTGGGAGGTGATCACGGGTATATACTATACATACATACATACTATACAGATGGTGACTAAAGTCGGGTCAGCTCATTGAGTACCCGCAAGTGATTCTGACGAGGGGGCTGAAGGGACAGGTGGCTCCATCCCGGTAGAGGTGGGCCTGGGTTCCCGACGGCCCTCGACTGTTACTTTGTGGCGGAGCGACAGGGCAGGTTGAGACCACCTAGGAGACAGGTGGGCCTGGCCCTGTTCGGCGTTCGCGGATACTTAACACGCTTAACGAGATCTTGGTATTTGATCTGAGTCGGCTACGAGCCTATACGCACTAACCATCTACGCGGGAGTAGTTATGGGTATCCCGACGTCGTGGTATCAGCCGAAGCACTTCAGACGTCAGCGACGGAGCGGCGCGCGCCGGATTGGAACGTAAGCCTGCTCTTGTATTAAGGGGGCTAGTTCTGCTTTCGGCCGCCCACGCAACGTGCAGGTGTGCTATGGGCGATGGGCCCAGACCCCTGTGCGCTTAGGTTTAGACCGGCGTGCTGGCCTCTCTGCTTTGCCTAGGTGGGGCTGCGACATGTTGATCTTCCGAGGCCGGGCATGACCCAGGAAAGTGTGTCCGGCCAAATGGGATCGAGCGTGTTGGGTTATGTGGTGCACCCCTGCAGGGAAGTTAATCTATTCGAATAGCCGTGATCTTCGGTAACAGGACGACTTGGAGTTGTACCTTGACCTTATGACAACTAGAACCGGATACTTAATAAAACACACCCTTCCAAGTGCCAGATACAACCGGTGGTCGCTCTACCTCAGGGATATGAGGAGGGGACCGCCGGGTAGGATTATGCTATGAGATGCTACTTGGAGATGCTACTTGGAGGACTTCAGTCTACTCTCTTCTACATGCTGCAAGACGGAGGCTGCCAGAAGCGTAGTCTTCGATAGGACTAGCTATCCCCCTCTTATTCTGGCATTCTGCAGTTCAGTCCACTGATATGGCCTCCTTACACATATACCCATGCATATGTAGTTTAGTTCCTTGCTTGCGAGTACTTTGGATGAGTACTCACGGTTGCTTTCTCCCCCCTTTTTCCCCCTTTCCTTTCTTTCTGGTTGTCGCAACCAGATGCTGGAGTCCAGGAGCCAGACGCCACCGTCGATGACGACCCCTACTACACCGGAGGTGCCTACTACTACGTGCAGACGACGACCAGGAGTAGTTAGGAGGATCCCAGGCAGGAGGCCTGCGCCTCTTTCGATCTGTATCCCAGTTTGTGCTAGCCTTCTTAAGGCAAACTTGTTTAACTTATGTCTGTACTCAGATATTGTTGCTTCCGCTGACTCGTCTATGATCGAGCACTTGTATTCGAGCCCTCGAGGCCCCTGGCTTGTATTATGATGCTTGTATGACTTATTTTATTTGTAGAGTTGTGTTGTGATATCTTCCCGTGAGTCCCTGATCTTGATCGTACATATTTGCGTGCATGATTAGTGTACGATTGAATCGGGGACGTCACATTGGTTACCTCACCAGTGTTGATTTTGCCAGACCAGACCAAAGATTATGAGGTGTATTGCGACGCTTCACGTCGAGGACTTGGAGCAGTGCTTATGCAGGAAGGGAGAGTTGTTTCATATGCCTCAAGACAACTGAAGCCTCATGAGTTGAATTATGCCACGCATGATTTGGAGTTAGCAGCCGTAGTGCATGCTTTGAAAACATGAAGACATTTTCTAATTGGAAATCATTGTGAGGAGTACACGGATCATAAGAGTTTGAAATACATCTTCACACAGAAGGAGTTAAACCTCAGACAAAGGAGATGGTTGGAGCTCATCAAGGATTATGATATGAGATTGCATTACCATCCTGGGAAGGCTAATGTAGTAGCTGACGCATTAAGCCGTAAGAGCCACGTCAATACATTAATGATGGGAGAAATACCAAGGGAGTTAGCAGAAAATCTTCATGAACTATGTTTGGAAATAGTTCCGAGAGGCTATGTAAAAGCATTGGAGATTTAGTCAACTTCGATGGATAGAATCAGAGAAGCTCAGAAGACCGACAAAGAGATTGCCGCTATTAAGGAGAAACTGAGCAAAGGAAAAGTTAAGGGATTTTGTGAGGATGAGCACGATACCCTATGGTTTGAAGACCGCGTTTACGTGCCCAATGACCCGGAGATCAGGAAGTTGATACTGCAAGAGGCACACGACTCACCTATTAAATTCACCCAGGAAATACCAAGATGTACTTGGATCTGAAGGATATTTTCTGGTGGACCGGAATGAAGAAGGATATTGCGGAGTATGTAGAAGTTTGTGATGTATGTCAGAGAGTAAAGGCAGAGCATCAGAAGCCAGTAGGATTGTTACAACCATTGCTGATACCCGAATGGAAGTGGGATAAGCTAGGCATGGATTTTATCACGGGATTACCCAGGACTCGTTCAAGCTATGACTCGATTTGGGTTGTAGTCGATCGATTGACGAAAGTAGCTCATTTCATCCCAGTAAAGACCACTTACACCATTGCTAAGTTGGCAAAGATATACATGACCAGGATCGTATGTTTGCATGGAGTTCCAAGGAGTATCGTATCAGATAGAGGAACCCAGTTTACCTCAAAGTTCTGGAAGCAGTTGCACGAAACTTTTGGTACCAGGCTATAATTCAGTACAGCTTTTCATCCACAGACAGATGGACAAACCGAGAGAGTCAATCAGATTTTGTAGGATATGCTGAGAGCTTGTAAGCTAGATTATGTATCTAGTTGGGACGATAATTTGCCATATGCAGAGTTCTCTTACAACAACCGTTACCAAACCAGTTTAAAGATGGCCCCTTTAGAAGCCTTGTACGGAAGGAGGTGCAGGACACCGTTGTCATGGGATGAAGTTGGAGACCGCCAGTTGTTTGAACCTGACTTGATTAAAGAGGATGAACAGAAGGTGAAATTGATTCGCGATAGGCTCAAGATAGCCCAGTCCAGACAGAAAAGTTATGCAGATTCTAAACACAAGGAGATAGTTTACGAAGTCGGAGATAGAGCTTATCTTCGAGTATCTCCACTTCGGGGAACAAAGCGTTTTGGAGTTAAAGGGAAGTTAGCGCCACGATTTGTAGGACCATATCGAGTTTTGGAGCATATGGGAGAAGTGGCCTACAAGTTGGAATTGCCCGAAGGATTGTCAGGAGTTCATGATGTGTTCCACATTTCTCAGTTAAAGAAGTGCCACGCGGAGATGGCTGACATACCTGTCGGTGTCAAAACCGGCGGATCTCGGGTAGGGGGTCCCGAACTGTTCGTCTAGGCCGGATGGTAACAGGAGGCAGGGAACACTTTGTTTTACCCAGGTTCGGGCCCCCCTACCCGAGATCCGCCGGTTTTGACACCGACATTGGTGCTTTCATTGAGAGTTCCTCTGTGCCGTCACAATCAGGAAGGATGCCTTCTCCCGTCTTCAAAGACGGAGCCGTTGCTAAGGGAGCCTTGGCTGTCGGCCAAACCCTCCGGCTAGGTGGTTTCCTCATGACCGCCTGTTCGGCTGTTGCGCCGACAATGACCTCTCGGGTCATCAAAAGCAACCTACACGTCATCTCGGAGCTCGTCGAGCAGCTAGATCCAATAGAGCTATCTTCCGTAAACGAGCTCGTGGATCGCATCGCCGCCCTGGGGGTTGCTACGGATTACGACCAGGTTGGGCTTAAACCCGATCTAAGAGAAATTAACTCTCCCCAAGTCACCCACCATGTTGCCATGGTAGAGGCGCAGTGCGGCGACCCTTCATCTATTTTAAGGACTAGCTACGTCCGAATTCCCGACCCCTCCAAGCCGGATACCCGCGGAGAGGAGGATGTAACTCAAGACCTGAACTTAGGATCAAGCAACGGGATAGATTCGTTGGACAACATCCAAGAATCTGAACTTCAGAGTTCAGAAACTCTTCGGCCTCCGAATCTTGGATTGGGTGAGGTTTCAGATTCAACGGCACCTGCCCACCCGAACATAAGTGATCTCTCCCAAATCAGGCAGAGGCCCGAGGAAACAGTACATCATTACTGGGCCAGATTCCTCCTGGTTATGAATAGGATAAAGGATTGCCGCGAGGGAGACGCAATCTCAATTTTCTGCAGTAACTGCACGGACGAGGGAATCCTTAATGCCGTAAGTCGTCGTGATATTACACGCTTTGCTGACTTGGCGTCCATAGTACAAAAATACTGTGCGATGGAAAGCACCTAGAAAACCAAAATAAAATTTTGGGATAACCGGCCTTGAATAGTAATCCCGTCCGAACTAAGAGGGTGCATCATCATAGGACACTCGGGACAAACACCAAAAAGCCAAAACCCTCTACAGGGCATGGAACCATACTGGAAAGGTGGCTTGATGGACCCTGTAGAATTCACAGTACAGGAGACGCCACACCAACTCACAGCCTTAGAGCATGTTGGATACTCCGGTAGGTGGCCAAAATTGGCGAGGACCTCTTAATTCTGGAGGCCGCAGAAAGCCAGCCCGAGGACACCAGTACCGTTCTCACAGTCTTTGAGACTTCCGCATCAAACAATATGCGAAAAAGAACACTCCGCAGCCTCGCCGAGGTCTATCAAGTCGCAACAATAAATCCATGGAGCGACACTGCTATCACCTTCAACGCAAGTGATGAACCTAGATTCCGAATAGCCCAAGCACCAACCGCATTGGTCCTCAGTCCCATAGTGGACGGCTTTCGCCTCACCAAGATGCTCATGGATGGAGGCAGTGGACTGAACCTCATTTATGAGGAAACCCTTCAGAAAATGGAAATAGACTGGAACCACATCGAGCGAAGCAGCACAACCTTTAGAGGAATAATCCCCAGTCGAGAAGCACGCTGCACAGGAAAAATCACACTAGATGTGGTATTCGGCACGCCGGATAATTACAGGTCCGAAGAAGTCACGTTTCAGGTGGCCCCATTTAAGAGCGGATATCACGCCTTACTAGGGCGGGAAGCATTCACAATCTTCCAAGCAATACCCCATTACGGGTACATGAAGCTTAAGATGCACGGGCCGAATGGAATTATCACTCTAGCTAGTGATCCGGACATAACACTCCGCACCGAAAACAAGACGGCCGCATTAGCCCTTGAGGCACTATCCGAAGCCTTAGCAGCCGAGGAACTGACTGCGCTGCGCTCCACGGTTAACAGGGATGATGTGATGCTCGACAAGAGATCCAAATCCACATCCTTCAAGCCAGCTGACGAAATAGTCAAATTCCAGGTCCATCCAACAGACCCCAATAAAACAGCTTCCATCGGGGCACGACTGAACCCCGATGTAGACGCCGCACTACGAGAGTTCCTACGAGAGAATTGGGACATTTTCGCCTGGCACCCTTCAGACATGCCAGGGATCCCACGCAGGCTGGCCGAACACAGCTTAAATATCCTAAAAGGATTCAAACCTGTCAAACAAGCCCTTCGGCGTTTTTCCGAACCCAAGAGACAGGCTATGGGAGAAGAGCTAGCCAAGCTATTGGAGGCCGGATTCATTAGAGACATAAAACATCCGGACTGGCTAGCAAACCTGGTGATGGTACCAAAGAAGGACAAATCCTGGCGCCTATGTGTCGATTTTAAAGACCTTAACAAGGCTTGCCCAAAGGATCCCTTCCCCCTCCCCCGTATCGATCAAATTATCGATCCCACCGCAGGACACGACTCGTTGTGTTTCCTCGATGCATACTCCGGTTACCATCAAATCAAGATGGCAGAATCAGACCAAGCCGCAACAACATTCATCACACCATACGGCCCATTCTGCTTCAACACAATGCCCTTTGGGCTGAAAAACGCCGGCGCAACATATCAGCGCATGATCCAGACATGTCTGGCAAACCAGATCGGTAAAATAGTGGAGGCGTATGTGGATGATGTGGTCGTCAAATCAAGACATGTCGAATCTCTAGTAGATGACTTGAGGCGTACATTTGATAACCTCCAAAAATATGACATCAAGCTCAACCCAGAAAAATGCGTCTTCGGCGTTCCAGCCGGAAAGCTCTTGGGCTTCATTGTATCCGGAAGAGGAATTGAAGCAAACCCAGCCAAGATCCAAGCTTTGTCACAATTGGATATCCCAAAGGACCTCAAACAAATACAGAAATTAACCGGATGCGTGGCGGCTTTAAGCCGCTTCATCTCCCGCTTGGGAGAAAAGGCACTACCCCTTTATCGCCTCCTTCGGCGCACCGAACACTTCAAGTGGACGGATGACGCCACGGCCGAACTTGATGAAATAAAATCCATATTGGCAACAAACCCAGTCCTGGCCGCGCCAATCATCGGCGAACCAATGTTATTGTACATTGCAGCAACACATCAAGTTGTCAGCGCAGTGCTCGTTGTCGAGCGAGAAATGGATGGACATAAATTCCCCCTTCAAAGGCCGGTCTACTATGTATCCACTGTCCTCACTCCATGCAAGTCACGGTACCCGCATTACCAAAAGATTGCATACGCGGTATTCATGGCATCCCGGAAGCTACGACACTACTTTCAAGAGTGTTCCATAACAGTAGCCTCGGAAGTACCACTCAATGATATTATCAACAAC
Organism: Triticum dicoccoides; assembly: GCF_002162155.2. Classification (NCBI taxonomy): domain Eukaryota; kingdom Viridiplantae; phylum Streptophyta; class Magnoliopsida; order Poales; family Poaceae; genus Triticum; species Triticum dicoccoides. The sequence goes on along the minus strand of NC_041380.1, from coordinate 124,950,918 downwards.
CGCGATGCAACGGGCCGGATTGCAAAATGGGCCATCGAGCTTCTCCCATTCGACATAACCTATAAGCCACGGCGAGCTATTAAATCGCAAGTTTTGGCCGACTTCGTCGCGGAATGGACGGAGGCCGAGCTCCTTAAAGAGTACGACACATATTCAAACTGGATTATGCATTTCGACGGCTCTAAAATGTTAGCCGGACTGGGGGCTGGCGTCGTCTTGACGTCCCCCACAGGAGACATAGTCCAATATGTGCTCCAGATCATGTACACGGATTCCAACAATGCAGCTGAATATGAGGCCCTCCTACACGGTCTCCGGATAGCAGTATCCATGGGTATCCAGCGCCTAGAGGTACGCGGGGATTCAAACCTCGCGATATCCCAAATAAATGGAGACTTCGACGCCAAGGACCCAAAAATGGCAGCTTACCGCAACGCTGTCCTAAAAATGCCAGCTCGGTTCGAAGGGCTGGAGTTTCACCATATAGCCCGAGAAAACAATCAAGCAGCGGACGTCCTGGCATGCATTGGAGCAAAACGCGACGCAGTCCCCCCCAACATCTTTTTGGAAAGATTGTTCAAACCATCCGTAGCATGGGAGGGGGAACCCACAAATAACAGCCCGGACCCAGCCGCACCACTCGACGCCGAACAATCTGACATAATTGGAGGCTCTGCCAATGAAATTACACCTTCAGCCCACGTAATAATGGCGGTTATCGCCCCGTGGACACAACCACTCCTAGCCTACCTTACTAGGCAGGAACTCCCGGAGGACCAAAACGAGGCCCGCTGCATAGTGCGGCGATCTAAAGCCTATAGAGTCCACGAGGGAGAGCTTTATAAGAAAAGCACTACCGGAGTCCTTCAAAGGTGCATCTCTGAAGAGGAAGGGTAGAACCTTCTGGCTGAAATTCATGCCGGACTCGGTGGTCACCACGCCGCTGCTCGGTCCCTTGTTAGCAAGGCTTTCCGTACAGGCTTTTATTGGCCGACGGCCCGGGCAGACGCTCAGGACCTAGTCCAACGATGCGCTGGTTGCCAACTTTTTGCAAACCAAAGCCATATGCCACCTACTGCACTCCAAACTATACCCATCACCTGGCCTTTTGCGGTCTGGGGGCTTGACATGGTTGGACCCCTTAAAGGTGGGACCGATAGGAAAAAATACTTACTGGTCATGGTGGATAAGTTCACCAAATGGATAGAAGCCAAGCCTGTTAAAACGGCCGAATCCGGACCTGTGATAGACTTCATATCCGGGGTTGTACACCGTTATGGCGTCCCCCACAGCATCATAACCGATAACGGTACAAACTTTACCGCCGACGAGGTAAAACCCTGGTGCAAAAACATGGGCATCAAGCTCGATTATGCTTCCGTCTATCACCCACAAACCAACGGCCAGGTCGAACGCGCAAATGGTATTATCATGAGCGGCATTAAACCCAGACTGGTGCGGTCCTCAAGGAATCTAACACGCACTAGGTAGAGGAGCTCGACTCCGTGCTATGGGGGCTGCGGACCACGCCAAATCGCACCACCAGATACACACCATTTTTTATGGTTACGGCACAGAGGCAGTTTTGCCCTGCGACATAATTCATGACTCACCTAGAGTGCGCATGTACGAAGAAAGAGAAGCCGAGCTCGATCGGCAGGACAACTTGGATGCCTTGGAGGAGGAGCGTGACATGGAAAAAGCCCGTTCCGCATTTTATCAACAGCAGGCCCGAAGATATCAAAGCAGAGAAGTACGGGCCAAAAATTACAATGTTGGCGAACTAGTTCTACGCCTGCCGGATAAGAAAAAGGACAAACTCAAGCCCAAGTGGGAAGGTCCATTCATAATCGACAGAGTCCTGACTAGCGGGGCGTACCGCCTGCGAGATGCGTCAGATAACCGACTCGAGCCGAACCCGTGGAACACCACCCGCCTCCGAAGATTCTATGCCTAGCGCCGGACTCTGTGTTCGTCTCCTTCCTCTGTCCATTTTTTGCATTTTTCTGTCTTACATTTCTCTACTTCCCCTCTTTTCTTTTATAGCCCTTAAAGGCTCATCTAGTGACGCGCCACTCGCGCTCATTAAACCTGGGGGCTTCTTTAACAGAAGCTTATTTATATGGGCTTGATGCCCAACACATGCGTCAAGCTTCCGCATGTACCTTTTTCTTCACCATTATATGCATCGATATGACTTAAGTTTTGGCCAAGCTGGGTTGCCTGGCTCCTGTGCTTACCCCTACGTTCCCGATTGTTTGGCTAGGCGGTAAAGGGATCACCTCTGCGATTGTTACTGCCGGGTCAGCCGGATGTGTACCTCAGACTGGGTGAAGCCGAAAGCTAGCGTTCTTAAGGGAATATTCGGTCGGTGAGATAAAAAATGATCTTTTTACCCATTTTATGCGCCCCAGATGCTTTTTTCTGCGTCCTTTTACGCAGTCCGGACATGCACTTTAGGGCATGCCTCCCAGCGAAAGGAACCCCTAACGGAACTATTCTCTCTGGAAGATGTTTCTTACTAACCATGTAATATAACATAACTAGTTGGGCACTTGTCTGATAAAGCACTAATGACCCCTACGCCTGGTCTCCACGCATACCACGGTTCTTATATAACCGCTATGGCATTCGGACACACTCCGGACCGTCAGGTCCCGAGGTTGAAGCGAAAAGGTCGGCAACGACAAACGATCTACAATCCGGCTAGAAGGCATTACACATGTCAATTCAAAATTACATAGTCATTCTGACTGATCGTATTCCTCTTCTATACCATCTAACAGGCTGTCTAATTTACAATCCTGCTGGGAGTACTTCGCAGCCAACTCTACTTGGCCGTATACTAAGCTCATAGGGATCTCCTTCCCGTCAGGCCCCACTGGTCCGACCTCGGCCATGTGATTCGGGTCAGACTTCGTAAAACGGGTCTTCACCATGGCCCAGGCTTCCCGAGCGCCTTGTCGGCAGGCCGATATCTTCCACAACCAGAAGCGCCGCCGAGCTCCCTTCATCTTCTCCGCAAGCTCTCCAAGGCCCTCGGGCATGGAGTGGGCAGGCCATAAGGCTTGGGCAACACCTCGCATCGCCTGCCGAATCCGCTCGTGCAGTTGCATGAGTTCGGGAAGAAGGTCACCCGTAGAACCGGGCATCTCCTCTGCAGGATGACCTATGAGCATACCTACAGACATTACTCTGTTAGTCGACTTCCTCGCCGAACTCTTTTTTTCAAAGTTCGTTCAAGCACTTACTAAAAATGCCGCGTCAAAGCCGTTGATTCTCCTTCGTGGAGTCCGACAGCTGGCCACGAACATCTTTAAGTTCGACGTCCAGCCTGGTGTTGGCATCCTGAAGATCATTCTTCTCTTGCCTCACCTTTGTCAACATACTCTCACCGGCCTTTAGCCGGCGTAAGAGTTGTTGCCTGTCCGGATCGAGTCCGGCGCCATCTGCAATATGATTTGTCAGATTTGCACCCACATCGCATAATACTAATCTTTCGAAGTGTATCTTACCTGAGGGGGTCTCTTTGGGCACCCCTGCTGTGGCTAGTGCGGCCTCTAGTTGGGCCTTGCACTTTTCCAGCTCCTGGGACAGTACGGTATTCTTCTCTGTAAGAAGCTGCATATTAAATGATCCTTAAATCAGTTGCTCTAACTGCTTCAAGTCTCGGGGGCTAATGGCGTATATATATATATTTAACCAAAATTTTCTTACCCGTATGTCTTTCACATACTGCTCCGTGGCTCTGGCTAAACCATTCTGAGCGGCACGGAGGTACGCATCTCCGGAATTAAAGGCATCTAAAGCCTCTTGGGAGAAACAAGCGTCGCGTAGAATTGTCCGGCGACGCCTGTGGTTCATGGCACTCTCCACTTCAGAATTTGTGGCAGACAGCCCGCCTGCATCCTCTGTCGGAGGAGCGTCTGGTGCACGCCTTGTGCTCGCCTCCGCTTCCTGGCCAGACGTTGGAGCCTGGCTAGTGGAGGCGCGATTGGCAACCTCTCTGGATGTAGTCCGGCGAGGTCTTTTCATTCTAAAGATAGCACGAACATTAATATGCCCTGACGGAATAACTCCAGGGAAACAGAGGGTGCACTGTACCTTTGCGCCGGCATCTCAGTCCGGACTTCATTCCTTTTTGCCCCACGGGGCTCTGCGGCCCCTCGTTGGCTAGCCGCCGCAGGATCGGCCTCCTGCCTCGGAAATCTCCCCTGCAGAATGTGGCTGTCGTCAGAAACACCGGGCTACGTGAGGGTGGAATCTCTTTCAAGGGAATAAGACCCCGGTTTCTGTCACCTGGGAGGCCGGGATTAACCCTGGGTAATCCGCCGTAATGGCTACCAAGGTATTGTCCTTGCTTAGCTGATGGAACACTCCGTCGATAAGCTCCACCGATATGTCCGGATCCTCTTCGGAGTCCGGATTGAGGGACCGTTCTGGGTCCTCGGGTTGTGGAGGACGGCTGCTTATATCCTTTACCTCCTATTGCAGTTCCTGCATTGAAGTCGTTAGACTACCTATCTAACCACGGGAGTATAAAACAAATGGGCAAGCGCAATTGTTCACTTACCCAACTTGGAGGATCGTACATACTGAATCCGGCATGCGGGTTGACGCGGAGGAATTCCTCCTTTTCTCCCTTGTATAAAGAGGATAAGATCTTTACTAAGGCGGCGGCTGAGGCCGGCCCCTTACGACCGTAACGTGTGGCGTCATCCTCCCCGTTGAAATCCCACATGGGGTGGCCTCTATATTGAAGCGGCTGCACTCCCCGCATAATGCATGCGGCCATGACTCCAATCATGGTTAGTCCGGAATGAGCCAACAGTCTTATCCGGCCCATCAGGTAAAGGACGTCTCTGTCGCTTTCTCTCTGAGAGCTCCGCGGACGCCAGCTCAAGCGTTTCTTCAATGGAGCACTGTTGAACTCAGGGAGACCGACCCGGATAGGGTCCGGTAGCGGGACGTCATCTATATAAAACCATTCCGAAGGTCAGTCCTCGGACGCTTCCTTTGGGGTTCCGGATAGGTATCCGGTCTCGGCGATGCGCCATACTTCGGCTCCGCCCATTTGGTATATGGACCCCTTTTGAGAACGGGGCACCAGGCAGAATAACCTCTTCCACAGTGCGAAAGGAGCCTCAACGCCTAAAAATAGCTCGCAAAGGGCGACGAAACCCGCAATATGTAATACGGAGGCGGGCGTGAGATGGTGCAGCTGGAGGCCGTAAAACTCCAGAAGCCCGCGGAGAAATGGGTGAATTGGAAATCCCAGTCCCCTTAATAGATAGGGGACGAGGCACACCCGCTCTCCTTTAGAAGGACTGGGGGTGCTCTCCGCTTGTTTTCCGCCATTGTAGGTGGCGAGACCGGCTCGGACCGGGACCATGTATGCCTGCGGGAGAAATCCGTTGGCCTGAAGCGACGCTAACTCGCTATGTGGGATGGTGCAACTCTCCCAGTCCCCGGGTTCAGGACCGGAGGGGCGAGGGGAGGAGCTGCGACGGCTGGTCATGTTGGAATGGACCTTTGCTGGAAGCACTCTGATGATAACTCGCGGAAAGGAGAAGATGTGGTTTGGACCTAAATCCCCATCCCGTTAAATAGGCGGCTCGTTTATACGGCTAGGGGTGTGAATGTAAAAATGCCCCGGCTTTTCGCATTTGTTTTACACGTGGAAGACGGCCATTATTGGGCATGGAAGCCGAGGAGCACTACATTACAAGAATCGGACATTATTCCTACAGGTACACAAGATTTGGAGAAGAACCCGCCTTGCAATGCCGAACAATTTGCGCGCCGGACTCGTAGTCATTGAAGCCTGGTTCGGGGACTACTGAGGGAGTCCTGGATTAGGGGGTGTTCGGGTAGCCGGACTATACCTTCAGCCGGACTCCTGGACTATGAAGATACAAGATTGAAGACTTCGTCCTGTGTTCGGATGGGACTTTCCTTGGCGTGGAAGGCAAGCTTGGCGATGCGGATATTCAAGATCTCCTACCATTGTAACCGACTTTGTGTAAACCTAACCCTATCCGGTGTCTATATAAACCGGAGGGTTGTAGTCCGTAGGCAATCAACTCCATACACAACAATCATACCATAGGCTAGCTTCTAGGGTTTAGCCTCCTTGATCTCGTGGTAGATCTACTCTTGTACTACCCATATCATCAATATTAATCAAGCAGGATTAGGCTATTACCTCCATCGAGAGGGCCCGAACCTGGGTAAAACAAAGTGTTCCCTGCCTCCTGTTACCATCCGGCCTAAACGCACAGTTCGGGACCCCCTACCTGAGATCGCCAGTTTTGACACCGACAATACCTTTGAGAGACACAATGCCATTGGAAACTATTCAGTTGGATAACGATTTGACCTACGAGGAGAAACCAGTTAAGATCCTCGAGTTTGCCAGCCGAGTTACCCGCAGTAAGGTTATCAAGTTTTGCAAGGTTCAGTGGAGCCACCACACGGAGGATGAAGCCACCTAGGAACGAGAGGAAGATTTGCTCAAGGACCACCCTCACCTATTTTCTAGCCAACCCGAATCTCGAGGGAGAGATTCATCTTAAGGGGGGTAGGTTTATAACATCCCAAATTTTCAATTTGGAATGTTATACATTAGATCATCTATGCATATCATATTTTTTTTGCATTTTGGTTGATCCTAGAAATTCTACGCAACTCAATGACCCACGGAGAGAGTTGGGGATTTCGTTATTTTCATATTTGAGTTTTCTCAAATTTTGAGAATAGGATCATTTCATTTTATTTATTTTATCATCAATTATTTCTATTACAAAAATATGAGAGAGGGAATAAAATGACTTTCCCCAAATAAAGAAATATTGAGTATCAAATAATAAAATCAAATAAGATTTTATTTCGGAGTTTTTCGGTGTTTTATTTGAATTTAGGAAAAATGTGCGTTTTTCAAAATTGCATCTAGGTCCCAAATAAATGTTCACCTTGTGCGGCTTGATTTTAGAAGCCCGTGAAAATTTATTTCGGAATTTTTGGAGTCCGTTTAGTATTTATTTTTATTTTTCTTCTGCGCATAATATTAAAAAAACGCGCACCAACCTACGAGCCGTGTCCGGCCTGGACACCGGCCCGGGCAGGCTTTATAAGCCGGGGCAGCCCGCCCGAGCCAAACCCTAACTGCCCCAGCCCCAAGCCGCCGCCCCGCCGCGCCGCCGCCGCCGCCCGCCGCCGCCGCGCCACCTCGCCGCGCCGCCGGACGCCGCCACCGCCGACCCGCCGCCGCCTCGAAATCCGCACCGTTTTTTTTCAAAAAACCATTCGGTTTTTCCGTCGGTTTTTTTAGATTCGGTTTTTTAAAATAGATCAGTTTTCTGGTTTATTTAAATATTGAGCGTTCGTTCGTTCGTTCGTTCTAGCGAACGTTCGTCATTTTTCTTTTTCTCGGATTAAATCCGCGATTTTTCTGATCGCGATTCCTGATCCGATTTTCGTTTTAGTATAACTTTTCGCTCGTTTATCGGAATCAGGCGATTCAAGCGCCTAGAGTTTCGTCTCGAAACCCTCTATCCGTTTAACCAACTTAAACAAGATTTTGCTACTGTAAAATTTGCCCTAGATCCAGATTAGTAGAATGAAGTTGTTTTCTTTCGCCGTTTGACTTTCGTTGCTTCGTTCGATTTGATTCTTTTTGCCAACCAGAGTTCTTAAGTTGAACCTTCTGGTTAGATCTCTTCTTTGAGTTTTACCTGTGCATTAGTTGAGTACTTATTGTATGCTTGTTTGTTTGTCTGCGATACCCGGAGTGCGCCGCCTGTTACTTTGAATCTCTAGGTTTCGCGGATCATCAGCAAGGCAAGTAACACTTTGATCATACCTTTCCTACTACCCAGTTTTATTGCATTAGATCAATCCTCACACATTGCATGGTTAGGATCTAATTAAATTGTGAGATGGGAAGTAGATGAGGTAGTACCTATTACCTGTTTATTATCAAACCTTTGGGAGTTACTTCTACGTTTGCTTATTATGCCATGCTATGCTAGTAGACGTGGGTTGGGTGAGTGATATCCATGATAGATGTGAGTTTTGATTAATTAATGGTTTATCTAAGGTGGAAACTTAAACACACATCTGGGTGGATTGAGGCACCTGGGTATTCCAGGACTTGCCTGTTTTCTTTTGGACCGCCACCCAGGCTCAAAGGGATCATGAGACTATTCATACTAGAAACTTCCGTGTGCAGCCACAAGCTATTATGGGCTCTAGCATAGTTGACTAAGTTGTGCAAACTCTTACAGTGGTAGACTAGCAGATGTAGGGGATGTAGGTGGTACGGTCTACCCGATCGTAAGGTGCTAGCGCTTCTGAAAGACTATGTCTCGGTCATCCGTCTTCTCAAACAGCATGTAGTGCGAGAAACCAAACGGAGGCGATCGAGTCTTGTGGGGAAAAGTGCGCAAACCTCTGCAGAGTGTAATAAACTAATCATGGTTAGCCGTGTCCCCGATTATGGACAATCTTGAGTATCTAGTACCTGGATTATCATGTTTATCTCAACATGTTACTCTAAATTAATTTTGTTGGGTTATGTTTAATGATGATGCTTAATTGGGATTGAGAATGCTGTCAACCATTCTCAATGTTTAACAACTACCATGATAGTTAAATAAATTTATTCCTTTGAAGTAAGGAAAAATTGGCTTTACGCAAAACTGTAACCATAGAGCTTTCCACCAGCCAAATATGCATATAGTATAGCTGTTTCATTCCATTACTCTCTATGTGTTACCTTGCCAGCATATTCCATGTGCTGACCCGTTTCGGGCTGCAACGTTAATGTTGCAGACTTTTCAGACGATGACTAAGGAGTTTTTAGGTCGTGGTTCTATACTCAGTGATGTCGTTGGAGTTGATGGACTCACTTATCTTCCAAGCCTTCCGCTGTTATCATTATTAGATGGCCTTAAGCCATATTTATTGTAGTAAGTTCTCTTTTGAGACACTCGATGTAATAAGTGTGTGATTGCTACTCTACTATAAATCCTCCGAGTACTGTGTGGTGTCAGCATTACTGATCCAGGGATGACACCGGAGCACAGAGATCAGACTGTTTGAGGTCTGGCCGCTACAGATTCAGTGTGGAGGCTATATATACCCCTCTACCCACTCTTCATTCATGGAGAGAGCCATCAGAACATACCTACACTTCCAATACACATTTTCCGAGAGAGAACCACCTACACTTGTGTTGAGGTCAAGATATTCCATTCCAACCATATAAATCTTGATCTCTAGCCTTCCCCAAGTTGCTTTCCACTCAAATCTTCTTTCCACCAAATCCAAATCCTGTGAGAGAGAGTTGAGTGTTGGGGAGACTATCATTTGAAGCACAATAGCAAGGAGTTCATCATCAACACACCATTTGTTACTTCTTGGAGAGTGGTGTCTCCTAGATTGGCTAGGTGTCACTTGGGAGCCTCCGACAAGATTGTGGAGTTGAACCAAGGAGTTTGTAAGGGCAAGGAGATCGCCTACTTCATGAAGATCTACCGCTAGTGAGGCAAGTCCTTCGTGGGCGACGGCCGTGATGGAATAGACAAGGTTGCTTCTTCGTGGACCCATCGTGGGTGGAGCCCTCCATGGACTCGCACAACCGTTACCCTCCGTGGGTCGAAGTCTCCATCAACATGGATGTACGATAGCACCACCTATCGGAACCACGACAAAAACATCCGTGTCTCTAATTGCGTTTGAATCCTCCAAACCCTTCCCTTTATATTCTTGCAAGTTGCATGCTTTACTTTCCGCTGCTCATATACTCTTTTGCATGCTTGCTTGAATTGTGTGGAGATTGCTTGACTTGTGCTAAGATAGCTAAAATCTGCCAAGAACTAAAATTGGGAAAAGGCTAGATTTTTATTTGGTCAAGTAGTCTAATCACCCCCCCTCTAGACATACTTTCGATCCTACAAGTGGTATCAGAGCTTTGTTCTCCATTTGCTTTGATTTCCATAGCTTTTGGCGGTCATAGCCTTGGTTTCACAACCTAGGAGAGTATGGCATCTAGCGAGGGAAATTATCACCGTAGAGGTCCTTACTTTGATGGTACTAATTTTGCTAGTTGGAAGCATAAGATGAAAATGCATATTCTTGGACATAACCCCACCGTTTGGGCTATTGTGTGTGTTGGCATGCAAGGTGAATTGTTTGATGGGAGAGAACCGAATCGTGAAGCTACCACGGATGAGTTGAAGATGCTACAATACAATGCTCAAGCTTGTGATATCCTCTTCAACGGATTGTACCCCGAAGAATTCAACAAAATCAGCCGTCTTGAGAATGCAAAGGAAATTTGGGATACTTTGATTGATATGCATGAAGGTACTGACTCCGTCAAGGAATCCAAATTGGATGTGCTTCAAAGTCAACTTGACAAGTTAAAAATGAAGGATGGTGAAGGTGTCGCTGAAATGTACTCTAGGCTTGCTCTTATCACAAATGAGATTGCTGGCTTAGGGAGTGAAGAGATGATAGATATATTCATCATCAAGAAGATCCTAAGAGCCTTGGATGGAAAATATGATACCGTGTGCACATTGATCCAAATGATGCCCAATTACAAAGATCTCAAGCCAACGGAAGTCATCGGAAGAATTGTTGCTCATGAGATGTCACTCAAGGATAAAGAGGAACTTCACAACAAATCAAGTGGTTCTTACAAAGCCTCATGTGAAGCCCCCACATCATCGAGTGAGAAACAAACCTTCAATGAAGAATTGAGCTTAATGGTGAAGAACTTCAACAAGTTCTACAAGAGTATAAGCAAAGAGAGAAGCTCCAAGTCAAGGTCCCACAATGACAAAAGATCTTCTAGTCGAGAGCGAAACTGCTACAATTATGGAAGGCCCGGACACTATTCCAATGAGTGTACGGCCCCCTACAAGAGATGAGAAGATTCTCCCAAGAGAAGAAGTAGAAGAGAAGAATCGCCATGTAGAGAAAGAAGGAGTAGAGATGATCGTTATGAACGAAGACCCTCACAGAGAAGCAAGGATTCGGAAAGAAAGGACAAGTCATCAAGGAGCTACACAAAACGAAGACATCAAGCTCATGTTGGTGAATGGGTATCCGGCTCCGACTCTGACAACCACTCTGAGAGAAGCTATCACTCCGACTCCGAATATACTCAAGATGAAGGTGTTGTCGGTATAGCACTTGTGACAACCAACTTCTACGACATATTTGACTCACCAAATGAAGGAGTTGGAACATGCTTCATGGCTAAAGGCCCAAAGATACCACACCCCGAGTATGTTGATTTCAATAGTGATGAAGATGACTTGTTAGGTGATGATGATTTACTTGTTGACAACTCTAGTGATGAATACTATGATGAAACCTCAATTAATCATGCTAATCAAGATAAAACGAATGACAATGATAAGGAGAAGATTGAGTCTCTAACTAAAGAATTAAACACTCTTAAGTTAGCTCATGAAACTATCTTAGGAGATCATCGAGAACTTTTAAGGACTCATGAGAAATTGCACTTTGAAAAGCTCAACCTTGAGCAAGAGCATGAGTTCTTAAAAGCAATCAATGATGATCTTCGTAAGAAAAGTTCTCCTTACATTGCCAAGTGTTTACTCTTATCCACTTACATGCCTCAAGTCAAGTCTAGTAACAAGGACAAGAAAGATTCTTCCTCTAGTAGTAACAATAATCATGCTAAATCCAATATTGTTGCTTCTAGTAGTTCTCTTGATTCCACTAATGATTCTCTTAGCCAAGTTACACTTGAGCAAGAAAATAGCTTATTGAAGGGAATTATAGAGAAAGGTGTTTACAAGAGCCTTGCCGGAAGTAAGCAATTCGAGGAAATTGTACGCAGGCAAGGAAGGCACCGAAAGAATCAAAGTGTTGGTTTTGAACGAAAGTTCAATGCCAATGGAGTTGAGTGGGAAGAAGATCAATACCCCAAGACGAAGTTTGTTCCTCAACAAAAGAAGTATGAACCTACTTCTCTCAAAGGGACACAAGCTCAAGATGATCTTCCACCACAAGACCACAAGCAAAAAGGCAAGGACAAGCTTCAAGAGGAAATTGATGCAATTGAAGAAGCTCCTAAGGCCTTGGTCAAGTGGGTTCCCAAGACTACTTCAAGTTCCACTTCATCAAGTACAACTACAACACCGAGGATTCCCATCAAGATGGTGTGGATCCCGAAGAAGAAGAACTAGAGAGTTCTTGAGTGTGACTCCGCCAACATACTTCACTCCTATCATCTTGGAAAGAACAAGTGCAATCAACTTCCACATCTTGCACTAGTTCAAGGAGTCACAAACCCTCTTGTTGGGGAAAAGGTAACCTAAAAGCTTTCATAGACATCATGTTGTGTGTGCATCACTCTATGTCTATGGATATCCTTGTTTGTTCCTTGTGGGAATAACCCATGTAGGTATTGAAAGTGCAACTCACTCCAATGGATAGCTCCAAATGGTCTACATCAACATTGAGCATCCACATCTTCAACATCTACATGAAGTCCTCATCGACAAAACCCAAGGTTAGTTCATCCCTCTTAGGGGGGATCTCACATCTAGGGGGAGCTTTACTCTAAGAATTGGGCTAAAGCAACTCCAATGGTGTGAACACAACAATGCTTTATGTAAAAGTGGTAACCCCACTTGTGCTTAAACGATGAGTATGACCTATGATCAAATGTTCTCATTTGACTCCTAAGTCAATATACTCATATATAGGTGATCTAGTCATCACAAATTGTTTGATAGATGCTAGAATTGGTTGTGCATGCTTTGCCACATATTTCAATTGCCATTTTATTGTGTGAGCATGTTGATTGCATATTTCACTCATTTGAGGACATCCACTTGTTGTTTTGATTGATTGGTTTTCTTTTCTTTTGCCAAGTGGATGGACAAGAATGCCTAAGAACCCTCTCTAGCTATCTATGCTTTTCTCGTCTCAAACTCTATTCATGCTACATCACAAAATTTGATCAAGTCATAGTCGAACCACTCTGTGTGAGGAGCACTTGGAGTCCCCGATTCGCCATAGACTTAAACTTCCAAAACTTCTTTGTGTGTTTCGGTCTGACCGATTCCTCCATTTCGATCATACCGAGATCACTAAGTCGGTCTAGGTTTTCAATCTCGGTGCAACCGATTTGAACTTTTCGGTCACACCGAGTTGCTGTAACTGTCAACAGTTATGCATCTCGGTGCCACCGAGTTGTTCCACTTGGTCACACCGACAGGGTCGGGCTATATATACTCACGGGCAAAATTTTCGAAATTTCTCCGAAACCCCTTCGCCCGCGCATAGCTCGCTCTGCCTCCTGGGTCTCTGGATCGTCCTCCTCGTCGCCAGCCGCCTCCTGCCGCTGGTCTCCGCCGCCGTCAACGAAATTCTTCCCCGCCGTTGCCGTCGTAACGAGTTCATCACCGAACTAGGGTATGGACTCGATCACAGTGCTATCCCCGTCCGATTCCTAGCACATTATGTTCATTATGATTCTTACCATGATTGAAATGCTTCTATCCAGTCAAAACACTCCGTAGATTAGATTTGAATCGAAAATTTAGGGTTAGGTTTCCGCCGAAACCATCTCGGACCCACCGGATTGCAGAACTCGTGTAACACCCCGGATGTAACTTTCCCAATTTGTACTCCAACTCTTGCCGTTTTCATCGTTAAGTTAATTTATTTTCTCGAGTTCGGGTCTTTGTCTCCGTGTGTTGTTATCATTGTCATGCATCTCATACCATGTCATCATGTGCATTGCATTTGCATATGTGTTTGTCTCGTGCATTCAAGCATTTTCCCCGTTGTCCGTTTTGCATTCCGGCGCTTCGTTCTCCTCCGGTGGTCATTTCTAGCTTTCTTTCATGTGTGGGGATTAAACATTTACGGATTGGACCGAGACTTGACAAGCGGCCTTGGTTTACTACCGGTAGACCGCCTGTCCAGTTTCGTATCATTTGGACTTCGTTTGATACTCCAACGGTTAACCGAGGGACCGTAAAGGCCTTGTGTATGTTGCAGCCCAACACCCCTCCAAGTTGGACCAAAACCCACCTAAGCCTTCTCCATCATCTAGATCATTCGATCACGATCGCGTGGCCGAAAACCGCTCCTCATTTGGACTTTCCTAGCTCCCTCTATGCCTAAAAATAGAACCCCCGAAATTCCGATCTCCTTCTCCCCCCGAAACCCTAAAACCGCCCCGCCACCGACGGACATGTCCGCCGCCTAAACCAGACGCGTCCGCGCCACCACCGCCGCCCAACCGTAGGCCGCCACGTGGCCCGCCACCGCGCCTCAG
>NC_041380.1:124915026-124936055 GCF_002162155.2 Triticum dicoccoides | reverse complement strand
CTCGCCGCCCCGGCCGCCGCGACCACCGCCGCGCCGCCTCGCCCGTCCTCCGGCCGGCCGCCACCTTCCCGCCTCGTCTCCGACCAGATCCGGCCGCGGGAGTGCCGGATCCGGTGACCTCGACCTCGCCGGCCGCCGTCCTCGTCCCCGCCGGTGAACAGTGCGCCGCCACCTCGGGTTTCGTGCCGTGAAACCCTAGATCCGGAGGTTGATTTTTCTACTAAGTCCTCGAGATCCCAGATCCAAGTGCTCATGTTCATAGCCCCGTAACTTTGCATCCGTAGCTCCGATTCATGCATATAGCATATCAAAATGTTCACCTCAGAGAGTACATCATTTCATTCCATTGCATCATTTTAATTTGAGTTCATCTTGATGCCCGAAATGATGTTAGAAGAGGGCTACTTGAGATAATTGTCAGATCTGCTACTCCGTTTAGCTTTTTGTCATTTTTGCCATGATTATTGTGTGCATGATATGCCCTGATGCTCTACATATGTTTTGTTAAGGGTTTTGTCATCTTTCCAGAGGTGCAACCCATGTATTTTTGTGATGTGTGTGGTGACTAGTGCAAGCTTGCAAAGTGGTGCACTTGGTAATTCTGTTTTCAGGGACTTAGCATTTCCACTAAGTCCTTGAGCTGTTTATCTCATATGGCCATATGTTCATGTTGTTTCCTAGTGATCTGTGCCTCTTTTGAGGATGATCAGTAAGGATGTTTTGTTAATATTGTAGTGTTCTATCCATTCATGTCTTTGTTTGCAATTATGGAGCACCCTAGCTTGAGTCAATCGAGCTCTATTTTTGCTACTTTGTGAATCTGGGCAGGTTGTCAACTTGTTTGCAATTTTGCCGATGATGTTGTAGTTGATCCGTGCATGCTATGCTATTGTTCTTGCCTTGTCTAGCTTGCATTTGTGTGTTCTTGATGGATGTATGCTTAGCTTTTCATGACTTGCACCGTAGTGAGTGCATCGAGCTCGTAAACATGCCTACTTGATATCTGTTTTCAGCATGCTCCAGTTTTCTCTAAGTCTGTGATCTGATTATGTTTTTGCCATGTTCACATGCTTGCAATTGTATTTTTTGGTTCCTTTTGGCTCAAGGTCACTAAGGGACTTTTTGTTAAGCTCTTTGAGTAGCTCCATGCCATGCTTTAGTTTGCCATGTTAAGGTCCTGTAGCATGTAGTTTTGTTGCTCCGAAGAGTGCTACCTGATCTGAAATTCCAGACAAGTGTTAATTTCACTAAGTCTGAGATCTGTTCATCATATGCATTTTTGCCATGCTTGTTTGAACCTGTTAATGGATGAATTGGCCATAGCTCAGTGCTAGACTTTTGTTAAGCATCTTGAATGCATCCCTGCCATGTATTTTTGATGTCATGTTTGGGTGCTGTAGCATGTTCATTTCATTGCATTTAGATGGCTACTTGCTGTAAACCGCAGACCGGTATCATATTTGAATCGCTCGCCATTTCCAAACCGTAACTCCGATTTCGGTGTTCTTTATATCGTTTTCAAGCGATTTCATCTCATCTTTCCAGTGGAACACTTGGATTTCCAAGTTGAGGTCAGGTTCTTGCTTTCCTTGTCAAATCTTGCATATGCATCCCGCATAGCATATCATCATTGCATCATATTGTTTGAGATCTTGCACGTGGTTGATTGTGTCCTTGTTGCTTGTTTGTCTTGTTTGGGTAGAGCCGGGAGACGAGTTCTCTAATGAGGAGCCCATTGAGTTTACTTTCGAGGATCCAGTCAACTCTGACAACTGTGCAGGCAAGATGATCATACCCTCGAAATCACTACTATCTTTGCTATGCTAGATTGCTCGCTTTTTTGCTATGCCAATGCTACGATGCCTACCACTTGCTTTCAAGCCTCCCAAAATTGCCACGTCAAACCTCTAACCCACCATGTCCTAGCAAACCGTTGATTGGCTATGTTACCGCTTTGCTCAGCCCTCTTATAGCGTTGCTAGTTGCAGGTGAAGATTGAAGGCCGTTCCTTGTTGGAACATTTATTTACTTGTTGGGATATCATTATATTGCTATGTTATCTTAATGCATCTATATACTTGGTAAAGGGTGGAAGGCTCGGCCTCTCGCCTAGTGTTTTGTTCCACTCTTGCCGCCCTAGTTTCCGTCATATCGGTGTTATGTTCCCGGATTTTGCGTTCCTTACGCGGTTGGGTTATAATGGGAACCCCTTGATAGTTCGCCTTGATTAAAGCTTTTCCAGGAATGCCCAACCTTGGTTTTTACCATTTTCCACCTAGCCTCTTTTTCCCTTGGGTTTCCGGAGCCCGAGGGTCATCTTATTTTAAACCCCCCCCCCGGGCCAGTGCTCCTCTGAGTGTTGGTCCAAACTAGAGTCCTGTGCAGCGCCCCCACGGGGAAACTCGAGGTTTGATTTTAGTTGTATGGAGCGCTCATCTGAGTATGCCCTGAGAAAGAGATATGTGCAGCTCCTATCGGGATTTGTCGGCACATTCGGGCGGTGTTGCTGGTCTTGTTTTAACCTGTCGAAGTGTCTTTAAGAACCGAGATACCGAGTCTGATCGGAACGTCTTGGGAGGAGGTCTATTCCTTCGTTGACCGTGAGAGCTTGTCATGGGCTAAGTTGGGACTCCCCTGCAGGGATTTGAACTTTCGAAAGCCGTGCCCGCGGTTATGGGCAGATGGGAATTTGTTAATGTCCGGTTGTAGATAACTTAAACCTTAACTTAATTAAAATGAATCAATTGAGTGTGTTACCATGATGGCCTCTTCTCGGCGGAGTCCGGGAAGTGGACACGGTGTTGGAGTAATGTTTGCGCAGGTTGTTCTCTAGTTTCTCGATCGCGCTTTGCCTCCTCTTCTCGCTCTCTTTTGTGAATAAGTTAGCCACCATATTTGCTAGTCGCTTGCTGCAGCTCCACATATATTTTACCTTGCCATACCTATAAGCTTAAATAGTCTTGATCGTGAGGGTGCGAGATTGCTGAGTCCCTGTGGCTCACAGATTACTATTACACCAGATGCAGGGCCCGATGATTCCGCTCCAGGAGATGCGTTTCAGCTCAAGTGGGAGTTCGACGAAGACTCTCAATGTTACTATGTTTCCTTTCCTGACGATCAGTAGTGTTGCCCAGTTGGGGGTGATCGGGACCGTGTCGCATGTTGGGTTCTCTTTTATTTTGGCGCCGTAGTCGGGCCATGAGTGTTTGGATGATGTAATGTTATTTATGTTCTTCATTGACGTGGCGAGTGTAAGCCAACTATGTTATCTCCCCTTTAGTATTTATATTACATGGGATGTTGTGAAGATTGCCTAACTTGCGACATATGCCTTCAATGTGATTATGTCTCTAAGTCGTGCCTCGACACGTGGGAGCTATAGTCGCATCGAGGGTGTTACAACTCGGTTCCACCGATTCGGCCAAGGCCATTGCACATGTGGTTCTCGGTCTGACCGAGAATTGCAAATTGGAGTGACCGAGTTCAGGACTTTGTGAAACCCTAGCAGTCTCGGTGCCACCGAACTGTGACTTGGTCTGACCGAGTTCACTAGTTTAGGTTCCAACAGCTGCTTCGGTATCACCGAGTTTGCAAATCGGTTGATCAAAAATGCTTTCTGTGGAAAACTAAAACTAAGTTTTTGACTCATTCTTTTCCAAATATCTCTGTATTTTGTGATGCTCATCCACTCTATCTCATCTACAATCTATTCACAGGGTCTGCTGTCAGTGTTTGCAATATGTCTGATCAGAGTGACAGCCAGAACAGGTCAGAGGAGCAGGTTCACCTGAGTGAGGGCACTAGTCCCTCTAGCAGTTTAGATGATGGTAGCAGGAGCACCCCAAGCAACTTACCCAAAGCTGCCACCAGGGCCAGAAAGAAGAAGACCTCTGAATCTGAGGATGAAGACTATGTGGCAGTTGAGGATGAGGCCACTTCCAAGAAGAAAGTGGTTAAGAAGGAGTACAGCTTAGCTGCAGTTAAGCCAGGGATGAAGATCAAAAGGCCAGCAGGAAGACAACCAATGTCTAAGTCCAGAGCATCTACTCAAGCATCTTTGGAATCCAAACCCAAAGAGCCTGCTGCAGAAGGAAAGAAAAGGAAGAAAAGGGTCAAGAAGACCATGGCCAGAGTGATTGGAAAGGCTTCCATGATGGAACAAGAAGAGGAAGAAGAGGTTGCTGCACCAGCACCCAAGGCACCAAAACTGATGGGTGATGTTATAAAGTTAGGGGCTGCAACATCAAAGCCCAAAGAAGCACCCAAAGCAGCCTCCAAGCCCAAGAGTGCACCTAAAAGGAATACCAGGAGTATACCAGCTGCTGAGAAGAACAAGGCCCCAGTGCCTGAAGTTGCTGCTGATGAAGATGATGAAGGACAAGTCCTGAGGAAGCTCAAACCCAAGATTCCAGACCACAATGATGCTCATCCTATGGCTGAGAACATGAAGATCAGGAGAGACTCAGGGTTGAGGCTATGGAGAGAGACAGATCCATATGCTACCAGGAGAAGGACTGCTATTGATTACAGGTTCCACACAAAGGAACAGCAGGACTTCTATGAGACAGTGTTGTTGGACAAGAAGCTTATAGTGTGTGAAATGAGGTGGGTCGACTGGAAGTATATCAAGGAAAATGAGGAACACTATCCTGGTGTGTTTGACAGCTTCAGTGCTTGTGGAGTTGCAGACTTTGTTGGGCAGAAGCTCACAAAGTGGAATGAGGAGCTCATAATGCAATTCTACTCCACAGCACACTTCTATCCAAATGGCAGGATAGTATGGATATCTGAAGGTACAAGGTACCACTCTACTATTGAGGAATGGGCAAATCTGATCAATGCTCCTAAGGAAGAAGAAGATGACTTGGATGTCTATGCCAAGAAGAAGATGGATCACAACTCTATGGCAAACATGTACAAGGAGATTCCTGAAGATGATCTTGAGACTCACCAGTTTGGGTCAGTAAAACACGTGCTATCAGGGCTGCCTACAATCAATTGGATCCTTAGGCACACTCTCTTGCCCAAGTCTAGTGATCACTGAATGATCAGAGGCCATGCAATTAACTTGCTACATATATTTGATGTGCCACAGAAGTTCAAGGTCATGAGTCTTATAGTTGAGACTATCAAGAGGACTGCAGCTGACCAGAAAAGAAGTTGTGGATATGCCCCACAGATCCAGGAGTTGATAAACTCAAAGATGGGCACAGGCACATACTTGTTGGATAAGGAACACTTGCCTATCTATCCAGACTTCGAGGACAATCAAGTTGTGATGAATGAGAATGAACCATCATCAGTACAAGCTCAAGAGAAGGAGAAAGCAAAGAAAGAGAAGGCTGCCAAGATGCCAACTCAAGAGGAGGCATCTGAGTACTTTTTGAAAAGCAAGCAGGACCAGCTTGGTTATTTGATAGCATCAACTCTAAGGATTGAGAAGGGGTTGGCCACCCTAACTCAAAACCAGGGGAGCTTGGAAAGAATCGTGGAACAAAAATTCTATGATTTAGATGTCAAAGTAATTGAGATTCAGTCTGTTGTGGAGCAACTTCGAGATGCCATGCAGGAGAGGAAGAGCAAGACAACCACTGATGCATTTGCCAAAGTGCCTCGAGCTCAGAGATCTGCTGCAGTGCCTGTTCCAGACACTAGAGTCACTTCATCTGCACCAGCTACAGCTTCAGTGCCACCAGCTCCAGCACCTACCCCAGCAGCTCCATCTACTTTGACTGAAGCCTTCGTCCTTGGTGTTCTCCGGACACCACCACCTAAAGACCAAGCTTGAGAGACGTTTTAGTGCTATGCATTTTCTATGAACTTTTTGGTAACTTGTTGCCAAAGGGGGAGAAAAATGTATAGATCATAGGCTTCGAGAGAGAGAGAGAGTTTGCTTTTGTTCTCTCTTGTCTTCTTGGTTGAACTTTGTTTGTCTTTTGATTGCTTGAGATACTATGCTATTATCTGTGAGACATTGATGATCATGTGGTTGATCATAAGCTACACTTATGCTTGTTAGATGATATTATCTTACTTATCCTTATATGATCATTCACTTTGCTTGGTGATGAGTGCATGTATTTAATTCTTATCATTTTGAGCGCTCCACCAAGATGTATGTGACATGGAAGAGTAACCCATGATCTTAACTCATTGTGCATTTGCAGTCCAAAGCAAATATTAAGATATGCACAAATTTAAGGGGAGCTCTTGCTTTTCACATACTTCTCAAAGCGACAATATCTTTCACTCTTATTATCATTTGTCGAAGCTTTGATCTATATGTTGTCATCAATTACCAAAAAGGGGGAGATTGAAAGTGCAACTATCCCTGGGTGGTTTTGGTAATTCCTAACAACATATAGCTTATTGAGCTAAAATTATTCCAAGATTGATATTTCACGAAAAGCTCAATGAATGGCATGGCACGGATGAGGAAAGTGGATCCCTCAAAATTCTAAGGAAAAAAAGTTTGGCTCAAGCTTCAAGATCAAGACTCTACATTTTATATTTTAGTGATCCAATATCACATTGAGTCTATAGGAAAAGCCAATACTACCAAGGAGGGATGAGGTGTTGCTTAATGGCTTGCTTGCTCAAAGTGCTTAGTGATATGCTCCAAAACCCTCAACTACCTTTCCACACCCACATATTACCTAAACCAAAAGTCAAACTCGGCCCCACCGATTCTTTCTATCCGGCGCCACCGAGTTTCATATGTCATAGCCACTGCCACAAACCCTAGGCAAATCGGTCTCACCGATAGGGATCTCGGTCTCACCGAGATGGGATTGTAATCTCTCTGTTTCCCTTCGTAACGTTTCGGTCTTACCGAGATGAGCGATCGGTCCCACCGAGTTTGCAATGTAAACTCTCTATTTCCCTTTTGTAACATTTCGGTCTCACTGAGATGAGTGAATCGGTCCCACCGAGTTTACCTGACCAACTCTCTGGTTAGCTTATTACCAAAATCGGTGCCACTGAGTTTGTGTAATCGGTCACACCGAGATTACGTTATGCCCTAACCCTAACCATATCGGTCCTACCGAGTTGCATCTCAGTCCCACCAAAAATCCTAACGGTCACTAGGTTTACTGAATCGGTCCGACCGAGTTTAACCATTCGGTCCCATCGAGTTTGGAAAATTGTGTGTAATGGTTAGATTCTGTGTGGAGGCTATATATACCCCTCCACCCACTCTTCATTCGTGGAGAGAGCCATCAGAACATACCTACACTTCCAATACACATTTTCTGAGAGAGAACCACCTACACTTGTGTTGAGGTCAAGATATTCCATTCCAACCATATGAATCTTGATCTCTGGCCTTCCCCAAGTTGCTTTCCACTCAAATCTTCTTTCCACCAAATCCAAATCCTGTGAGAGAGAGTTGAGTGTTGGGGAGACTATCATTTGAAGCACAAGAGCAAGGAGTTCATCATCAACACACCATTTGGTACTTCTTGGAGAGTGGTGTCTCCTAGATTGGCTAGGTGTCACTTGGGAGCCTCCGACAAGATTGTGGAGTTGAACCAAGGAGTTTGTAAGGGCAAGGGGATCGCCTACTTCGTGAAGATCTACCGCTAATGAGGCAAGTCCTTCGTGGGCGATGGCCGTGATGGAATAGACAAGGTTGCTTCTTCGTGGACCCTTCGTGGGTGGAGCCCTCCGTGGACTCGCGCAACCGTTACCCTCCGTGGGTTGAAGTCTCCATCAACGTGGATGTACGATAGCACCACCTATCAGAACCATGACAAAAACATATGTGTCTCCAATTGCGTTTGAATCCTCCAAACCCTTCCCTTTATATTCTTGCAAGTTGCATGCTTTACTTTCCGCTGCTCATATACTCTTTTGCATGCTTGCTTGAATTGTGTGGAGATTGCTTGACTTGTGCTAAGATAGCTAAAATCTGCCAAGAACTAAAATTGGGAAAAGGCTAGATTTTTATTTGGTCAAGTAGTCTAATCACCCCCCCTCTAGACATACTTTCGATCCTACAAGTGGTATCAGAGCTTTGGTCTCCATTTGCTTTGAATTCCATAGCTTTTGGCGGTCATAGCCTTGGTTTCACAACCTAGGAGAGTATGGCGTCTAGCGAGGGAAATTATCACCGTAGAGGTCCTTACTTTGATGGTACTAATTTTGCTAGCTGGAAGCATAAGATGAAAATGCATATTCTTGGACATAACCCCGCCGTTTGGGCTATTGTGTGTGTTGGCATGCAAGGTGAATTCTTTGATGGGAGAGAACCGAATCATGAAGCTACCGCGGATGAGTTGAAGATGCTACAATACAATGCTCAAGCTTGTGATATCCTCTTCAACGGATTGTGCCTCGAAGAATTCAACAAAATCAACCGTCTTGAGAATGCAAAGGAAATTTGGGATACTTCGATTGATATGCACGAAGGTACCGACTCCGTCAAGGAATCCAAATTGGATGTGCTTCAAAGTCAACTTGACAAGTTCAAAATGAAGGATGGTGAAGGTGTCGCTGAAATGTACTCTAGGCTTGCTCTTATCACAAATGAGATTGTCGGCTTAGGGAGTGAAGAGATGACAGATAGATTCATCATCAAGAAGATCCTAAGAGCCTTGGATGGAAAATATGATACCGTGTGCACATTGATCCAAATGATGCCCAATTACAAAGATCTCAAGCCAACGGAAGTCATCGGAAGAATTGTTTCTCATGAGATGTCACTCAAGGATAAAGAGGAACTTCACAACAAATCAAGTGGTGCTTACAAAGCCTCATGTGAAGCCCCCACATCATCGAGTGAGAAACAAACCTTCAATGAAGAATTGAGCTTAATGGTGAAGAACTTCAACAAGTTCTACAAGAGTAGAAGCAAACAGAGAAGCTCCAAGTCAAGGTCCTACAATGACAAAAGATCTTCTAGTCGAGAGCGAAATTGCTACAATTGTGGAAGGCCCAGACACTATTCCAATGAGTGTACAGCCCCCTACAAGAGAAGAGAAGATTCTCCCAAGAGAAGAAGTAGAAGAGAAGAATCACCATCTAGAGAAAGAAGGAGTAGAGATGATCATTATGAACGAAGACCCTCACGGAGAAGCAAGGATTCGAAAAGAAAGGACAAGTCATCAAGGAGCTACACAAAACGAAGTCATCAAGCTCATGTTGGTGAATGGGTATCCGGCTCCGACTCCGACAACCACTCCGAGATAAGCTATCACTCCGACTCCGAATATACTCAAGATGAAGGTGTTGCCGGTCTAGCACTTGTGACAACCAACTCCTACGACATATTTGACTCACCAAATGAAGGAGTTGGAACATGCTTCATGGCTAAAGGCCCAAAGGTATCACACCCCGAGTATGTTGATTTCAATAGTGATGAAGATGACTTGTTAGGTGATGATGATTTACTTGTTGACAACTCTAGTGATGAATACTATGATGAAACCTCAATTAATCATGCTAATCAAGATAAAACGAATGACAATGATAAGGAGAAGATTGAGTCTCTAACTAAAGAACTAAACACTCTTAAGTTAGCTCATGAAACTATCTTAGGAGATCATCAAGAACTTTTAAGGACTCATGAGAAATTGCACTTTGAAAAGCTCAACCTTGAGCAAGAGCATGAGTTCTTAAAAGCAATCAATGATGATCTTCGTAAGAAAAGTTCTCCTTACATTGCCAAGTGTTTACTCTTATCCACTTACATGCCTCAAGTCAAGTCTAGTAACAAGGACAAGAAAGATTCTTCCTCTAGTAGTAACAATAATCATGCTAAATCCAATATTGTTGCTTCTAGTAGTTCTCTTGATTCCACTAATAATTCTCTTAGCCAAGTTACACTTGAGCAAGAAAATAGCTTATTGAAGGGAATTATAGAGAAAGGGGTTTACAAGAGCCTTGCCGGAAGTAAGCAATTCGAGGAAATTGTACGCAAGCAAGGAAGGCACCGGAAGAATCAAAGTGTTGGTTTTGAACGAAAGTTCAATGCCAATGGAGTTGAGTGGGAAGAAGATCAATACCCCAAGACGAAGTTTGTTCCTCAACAAGAGAAGTATGAACCTACATCTCTCAAAGGGACACAAGCTCAAGATGATCTTCCACCACAAGACCACAAGCAAAAAGGCAAGGACAAGCTTCAAGAGGAAATTGATGCATTTGAAGAAGCTCCTAAGGCCTTGGTCAAGTGGGTTCCCAAGACTACTTCAAGTTCCACTTCATCAAGTACAACTACAACACCGAGGATTCCCATCAAGATGGTGTGGATCCCGAAGAAGAAGAACTAGAGAGTTCTTGAGGGTGACTCCGCCAACATACTTCACTCTTATCATCTTGGCAAGAACAAGTGCAATCAACTTCCACATCTTGCACTAGTTCAAGGAGTCACAAACCCTCTTGTTGGTAAGACAAGGGACAAGGTAACCTAAAAGCTTTCATAGACATCATCTTGTGTGTGCATCACTCTATGTCTATGGATATCCTTGTTTGTTCCTTGTGGGACTAACCCGTGTAGGTATTGAAAGTGCAACTCACTCCAATGGATAGCTCCAAATGGTCTACATCAACATTGAGCATCCACATCTTCAACATCTACATGAATTCATCATCGACAAAACCCAAGGTTAGTTCATCCCTCTTAGGGGGGATCTCACATCTAGGGGGAGCTTTACTCTAAGAATTGAGCTAAAGCAACTCTAATGGTGTGAACACAATAATGCTTTATGTAACCCCACTTGTGCTTAAACGATGAGTATAACCTATGATCAAATGTTCTTATTTGACTCCTAAGTCAATATACTCATATATAGATGACCTAGTCATCGCAAATTGTTTGATAGATGCTAGAATTGGTTGTGCATGCTTTGCCACATATTTCAATTGCCATTTTATTGTGTGAGCATGTTGATTGCATATTTCACTCATTCGAGGACATCCACTTGTTGTTTTGATTGATTGGTTTTCTTTTCTTTTGCCAAGTGGATGGACAAGAATGCCTAAGAACCCTCTCTAGCTATCTATGCTTTTATCGTCTCAAACTCTATTCATGCTACATCACAAAATTTGATCAAGTCAGATTCGAACCACTCTGTGTGAGGAGCACTCGGAGTCCCCGATTCGTCATAGACTTAAACTTCCAAAACTTCTTTGTGTGTTTCGGTCTGATCGATTCCTCCATTTCGGTCATACCGAGATCACTAAGTCGGTCTAGGTTTTCAATCTCGGTGCAACCGATTTGAACTTTTCGGTCACACCGAGTTGCTGTAACTGTCAACAGTTATGCAACTCGGTGCCACCGAGTTGTTCCACTCGGTCACACCGACAGGGTCGGGCTATATATACTCATGGGCAAAATTTTGGAAATTTCTCCGAAACCCCTTCGCCCGCGCATAGCTCGCTCTGCCTCCTGGGTCTCCGGATCGTCCTCCTCGTCGCCAGCCGCCTCCTGCTGCTGGTCTCCGTCGCCGTCAACGGAATTCTTCCCCACCGTTGCCGCCGTAGTGAGTTCATCGCCGAACTAGGGTATGGACTCGATCACAGTGCTATCCCCGTCCGATTCCTAGCACATTATGTTCATTATGATTCTTACCACGATTGAAATGCTTCTATCCAGTCAAAACACTCCGTAGATTAGAGTTGAATCGAAAATTTAGGGTTAGGTTTCCGCTGAAACCATCTCGGACCCACCGGGTTGCAGAACTCGGTTCCACCGATTCGGCTAAGGCCATTGCACATGTGGTTCTCGGTCTGACCGAGAATTGCAAATCGGTGTGACCAAGTTCAGGACTTTGTGAAACCCTAGCAGTCTCGGTGCCACCGAACTGTGACTCGGTCTGACCGAGTTCACTAGTTTAGGTTCCAACAGCTGCTTCGGTATCACCGAGTTTGCAAATCGGTTGATCAAAAATGCTTTCTGTGGAAAACTAAAACTAAGTTTTTGACTCATTCTTTTCCAAATATCTCTGTATTTTGTGATGCTCATCCACTCTATCTCATCTACAATCTATTCACAGGGTCTGCTGTCAGTGTATGCAATATGTCTGATCAGAGTGACAGCCAGAACAGGTCAGAGGAGCAGGTTCACCTGAGTGAGGGCACTAGTCCCTCTAGCAGTTCAGATGATGGTAGCAGGAGCACCCCAAGCAACTTACCCAAAGCTGCCACCAGGGCCAGAAAGAAGAAGACCTCTGAATCTGAGGATGAAGACTATGTGGCAGTTGAGGATGAGGCCACTTCCAAGAAGAAAGTGGTTAAGAAGGAGTACAGCTTAGCTGCAGTTAAGCCAGGGATGAAGATCAAAAGGCCAGCAGGAAGACAACCAATGTCTAAGGCCAGAGCATCTACTCAAGCATCTTTGGAATCCAAACCCAAAGAGCCTGCTGCAGAAGGAAAGAAAAGGAAGGAAAGGGTCAAGAAGACCATGGCCAGAGTGATTGGAAAGGCTTCCATGATGGAACAAGAAGAGGAAGAAGAGGTTGCTGCACCAGCACCCAAGGCACCAAAACTGATGGGTGATGTTATAAAGTTAGGGGCTATAACATCAAAGCCCAAAGAAGCACCCAAAGCAGCCTCCAAGCCCAAGAGTGCACCTAAAAGGAATACCAGGAGTATACCAGCTGCTGAGAAGAACAAGGCCCCAGTGCCTGAAGTTGCTGCTGATGAAGATGATGAAGGACAAGTCCTGAGGAAGCTCAAACCCAAGATTCCAGACCACAATGATGCTCATCTTGTGGCTGAGAACATAAAGATCAGGAGAGACTCAGGGTTGAGGCTATGGAGAGAGACAGATCCATATGCTACCAGGAGAAGGACTGTTGTTGATTACAGGTTCCACACAAAGGAACAGCAGGACTTCTATGAGACAGTGTTGTTGGACAAGAAGCCTATAGTGTGTGAAATGAGGTGGGTCGACTGGAAGTATATCAAGGAAAATGAGGAACACTATCCTGGTGTATTTGATAGCTTCAGTGCTTGTGGAGTTGCAAACTTTGTTGGGCAGAAGCTCACAAAGTTGAATGAGGAGCTCATAATGCAATTCTACTCCACAGCACACTTCTATCCAGATGGCAGGATAGTATGGATATCTGAAGGTACAAGGTACCACTCAACTATTGAGGAATGGGCAAATCTGATCAATGCTCCTAAGGAAGAAGAAGATGACTTGGATGTCTATGCCAAGAAGAAGATGGATCACAACTCTATGGCAAACATGTACAAGGAGATTCCTGAAGATGATCTTGAGACTCACCAGTTTGGGTCAGTAAAACACTTGTTGTCAGGGCTGCCTACAATCAATTGGATCCTTAGGCACACTCTCTTGCCCAAGTCTGGTGATCACAGAATGATCATAGGCCATGCAATTAACTTGCTACATATATTTGATGTGCCACAGAAGTTCAAGGTCATGAGCCTTATAGTTGAGACTATCAAGAGGACTGCAGCTGACCAGAAAAGAAGTTGTGGATATGCCCCACAGATCCAGGAGTTGATAAACTCAAAGATGGGCACAAGCACATACTTATTGGATAAGGAACACTTACCTATCTATCCAGACTTCAAGGACAATCAAGTTGTGATGAATGAGAATGAACCATCATCAGTACAAGCTCAAGAGAAGAAGGAGAAAGCAAAGAAAGAGAAGGCTGCCAAGATGCCAACTCAAGAGGAGGCATCTGAGTACTTTTTGAAAAGCAAGCAGGACCAGCTTGGTTATTTGATAGCATCAACTCTAAGGATTGAGAAGGGGTTGGCCACCCTAACTCAAAACCAGGAGAGCTTGGAAAGAATCGTGGAACAAAAAATCTATGATTTAGATGTCAAAGTAACTGAGACTCAGTCTGTTGTGGAGCAACTTCAAGATGCCATGCAGGAGAGGAAGGGCAAGACAACCACTGATGCATTTGCCAGAGTGCCTCGAGCTCAGAGATCTGCTGCAGTGCCTGTTCCAGACACTAGAGTCACTTCATCTGCACCAGCTACAGCTTCAGTGCGACCAGCTCCAGCACCTACCCCAGCAGCTCCATCTACTTTGACTGAAGCCTTCGTCCTTGGTGTTCTCCGGACACCACCACCTGAAGACCAAGCCTGAGAGACGTTTTAGTGCTATGCATTTTCTATGAACTTTTTGGTAACTTGTTGCCAAAGGGGGAGAAAAATGTATAGATCATAGGCTTCGAGAGAGAGAGAGTTTGCTTTTGTTCTCTCTTGTCTTCTTGGTTGAACTTTGTTTGTCTTTTGATTGCTTGAGATACTATGCTATTATCTGTGAGACATTGATGATCATGTGGTTGATCATAAGCTACACTTATGCTTGTTAGATGATATTATCTTACTTATCCTTATATGATCATTCACTTTGCTTGGTGATGAGTGCATGTATTTAATTCTTATCATTTTGAGCGCTCCACCAAGATGTATGTGACATGGAAGAGTAACCCATCATCCTAACTCGTTGTGCATTTGCAGTCCAAAGCAAATCTTAAGATATGCACAAATTTAGGGGGAGCTCTTGCTTTTCACATACTTCTCAAAGCGACAATATCTTTCACTCTTATTATCATTTGTCGAAGCTTTGATCTATATGTTGTCATCAATTACCAAAAAGGGGGAGATTGAAAGTGCAACTATCCCTGGGTGGTTTTGGTAATTCCTAACAACATATAGCTTATTGAGCTAAAATTATTCCAAGATTGATATTTCAGGAAAAGCTCAATGAATGGCATGGCACGGATGAGGAAAGTGGATCCCTCAAAATTCTAAGGAAAAAAAGTTTGGCTCAAGCTTCAAGATCAAGACTCTACATTTTATATTTTAGTGATCCAAGATCACATTGAGTCTATAGGAAAAGCCAATACTATCAAGGAGGGATGAGGTGTTTCTTAATGGCTTGCTTGCTCAAAGTGCTTAGTGATATGCTCCAAAACCCTCAACTACCTTCCCACATCCACATATGACCTAAACCAAAAGTCAAACTCGGCCCCACCGATTCTTTCTATCCGGCGCCACCGAGTTTCAAATGTCATAGCCACTGCCACAAATCCTAGGCAAATCGGTCTCACCGATAGGGATCTCGGTCTCACCGAAATGGGATTGTAATCTGTCTGTTTCCCTTCGTAATGTTTCGGTCTTACTGAGATGAGCGATCGGTCCCACCGAGATTGCAATGTATACTCTCTGTTTCCCTTTTGTAACATTTCGGTCTCACCGAGATGAGCAAATCGGTCCCACTGAGTTTACCTGAACAATTCTCTGGTTAGCTTATTACCAAAATCGGTCCCATCGAGTTTGTGTAATCGGTCACACCGAGATTACGTTATGCCCTAACCCTAACCATATTGGTCCTACCGAGTTGCATCTCAGTCCCACCGAAAATCCTAACGGTCACTAGGTTTCTAAATCGGTCCGACCGAGTTTAACCATTCGGTCCCACCGAGTTTGGCAAATTGTGTGTAACGGTTAGATTCTGTGTGGAGGCTATATATACCCCTCCACCCACTCTTCATTCATGGAGAGAGCCATCAGAACATACCTACACTTCCAATACACATTTTCTGAGAGAG
Source organism: Triticum dicoccoides (assembly GCF_002162155.2). Lineage (NCBI taxonomy): Eukaryota > Viridiplantae > Streptophyta > Magnoliopsida > Poales > Poaceae > Triticum > Triticum dicoccoides. The sequence goes on along the minus strand of NC_041380.1, from coordinate 124,920,513 downwards.
AACCACCTACACTTGTGTTGAGGTCAAGATATTCCATTCCAACCATATGAATCTTGATCTCTGGCCTTCCCCAAGTTGCTTTCCACTCAAATCTTCTTTCCACCAAATCCAAATCCTCTGAGAGAGAGTTGAGTGTTGGGGAGACTATCATTTGAAGCACAAGAGCAAGGAGTTCATCATCAACACACCATTTGTTACTTCTTGGAGAGTGGTGTCTCCTAGATTGGCTAGGTGTCACTTGGGAGCCTCCGACAAGATTGTGGAGTTGAACCAAGGAGTTTATAAGGGCAAGGAGATCGCCTACTTCGTTAAGATCTACCGCTAGTGAGGCAAGTCCTTCGTGGGCGACGGCCGTGATGGAATAGACAAGGTTGCTTCTTCGTGGACCCTTCGTGGGTGGAGCCCTCCGTGGACTCGCGCAACCGTTATCCTCCGTGGGTTGAAGTCTCCATCAACGTGGATGTATGATAGCACCACCTATCGGAACCACGACAAAAACATCCGTGTCTCCAATTGCGTTTGAATCCTCCAAACCCTTCCCTTTATATTCTTGCAAGTTGCATGCTTTACTTTCCGCTGCTCATATACTCTTTTGCATGCTTGCTTGAATTGTGGAGATTGCTTGACTTGTGCTAAGATAGCTAAAATCTGCCAAGAACTAAAATTGGGAAAAGGCTAGATTTTTATTTGGTCAAGTAGTCTAATCACCCCCCTCTAGACATACTTTCGATCCTACAGTACTGTATGCCAAACAACTTACATCATGGGTCTTGCTTCTAGTATTAGCTTTCTGGTTGTGCCCTTTCTATCTCTTGTGTGTGTGACTGTGACTGTGACTGTGTATGTGTGACTGACTCTGTGTGACTGCTGTTGTGTGTGTGTGTGTGTGACTGAATATGTGTGTGACTGTGACTATCTGTGTGACTCTCTGTGTGACCGACTGTGTGTGTGTGTTTTAATTAATATTGCATTTGCTTGATGGTGTGTGCTGTATGCTTTGCTTGATGGTGTGTCTTGTATGCTTTGCTTGATGGTGTGTCATGAATGCTTTGCTTGAATGATTGGTGTTGTATGTTTTGTTTGTTGTGGTTTAACACTGCCTTTGCCGGTCCCAAGCCCGGATGTGAAAATGTGGAGGGAGCTGCATTGATATTGCATTTGCTTGATTGTGTGTCATGTATGTTTTGTTTGAATGATTGATGTTGTTGTATAATTTGTGTTTTGTATTGTCATGGTTTAGCACTGCCTTTGCCTGTTGCTATGTGTGTGACTGACTCTCTGTGTGACCGTCTGTGTGTGTGTGTGTGTTTGAATTAATATTGCATTTGCTTGATGGTGTGTGCTGTATGATTTGCTTGATGGTGTGTCTTGAATGCTTTGCTTGATGGTGTGTCCTGAATGCTTTGCTTGAATGATTGGTGTTGTATGTTTTGTTTGTTGTGGTTTAACACTGTCTTTGTCGGTCCCAAGCCCGGATGTGAAAATGTGGAGGGAGCTGCATTGATATTGCATTTGCTTGATTGTGTGTCATGTATGCTTTGCCTGAATGATTGATGTTGTTGTGGTTTAACACTGCCTTTGCTGGTCCCAAGTCCGGATGTGAAAATGTGGAGGGAGCTGCAGTTACCTTCTTTGTATTGTTTGCATTATACACATTTTGCATTACCTTCTTTGTCATTACTGTCCTGATTGAACATAATGTGCATGTGATGAAGCTTTGAAATGCATCCTTCCTTGCTATGAAAAATCTAGGCATGCCAGGAACTTCGTGATTCCTCTCTCAAGTTGTATGAGGTCAGTGTTTTTTTCGAACAATATGAGGTCAGTATTTACTTACGCTAATACCAAAGGGAAGCGAATGTTCGATTGTTTTGGGTGGTGTATGGCTTACCTAGAAAATAAAATGCAGTGCTATCTGTTCGGCTGTATACAAATTTTCTGACCGTAGAATTCGTCTCGTGTCCTAAATTAATCCTACTGGTTCTAAATCTTGTCAGTGTGGATGTTCTTTTTTCTGCTAATGTATATTGTCAAGTAAAAATGTCAGTTGTTTGTCCCAAGCAACTGGGCGCTGCTAGCTAAGGCAAGTTGAGTGGGTGATGTCCTGAACACTATAGAACTGACGTCAGTTCTATATTGATCTTGTGTGAACACGCTCTGCGCCCTCAGATGCATCCCACGGATCTTGGCACTAGGATCGCCATGTGAAGCGCAGAAATTGTTTGCGCTAACTGTCGGCTGAATGACTCGCGCTCCGTCCCGCAGATAATTCTTTTTTTTGTGGGTACCCCGCAGGTAATTCAGTATGGTTTTTTTGTTTGCGCTGGCGATTCGAGCGTCGTTGACCGCTCGGAGTCAAGTTCATCGGCTCTAGCATTGGGCTAAGGCGTATATTGCTCTGCCACCCCTCTCCTCTGTTTTCTGTAGGGTTCATTCCCCTGTGGGGTTCGATGGATGTTGAGCGGATGACATGACGGCGACGATAGTTTTTTATTCGCTCGACAACCGGAGGTTGTCGACAAGGCATCGCAATTGCTATCGTCGCGTTGTTGATTTGCGGTGTCAGGATAGGGTTACCAAGATGTTGGAGTTGTCGCGATGGGGAGGGCCGTAGTGTGCTTGGGATTAAGTGCCGCGAGCGTCGTGGCCACGACCGCAATAGGGCCATGGGCATTGGCGCGTTTTATTTTTGCGTTTTTGTTGGGGCTGTGAAGGGTTCAGGTTTTTGCGATTTTCTTTGTTTCTTAATTCTTTCTTCTCTTTTCCAGGCCGCAGCCCAACTACTTTCTAATTCTATTTCTTTCATGCTTCCCTTCCATCCTTATGGGCCTGCAGTCCAGCGAGCGACTGTTTTCCTTCTCTTTCTCTGCCTTTGTACGCTCTCACTTAAATTGCAGAGGCTATATCTCGCTTATAGCGAGTCTTCCTTGGGTCTTGCCTGAAGCGCGTCTATAGTTTCGGGTCGGCCCATTTCGCACTAAAATAAATACAGTAGAGAAAAAGGGTTCTGCAGGAATTAATCCCACTTGTCTAAAAAAAGGAATCAATCCCACGACGTCCTAGTTGTAGCGTTGCGCTGCTAGCCACTTGTCCACCATCGGGTTCATGTTTAATTAGAAGGTCACAACCTTTGTTAAAGAAAATCGTTGGGTTTTTTTGTTTTAATTAGAAGGCCACAACCTTTATTTTCTCCGCTTTTGTTTGTTTTTCTTTCTCGTTTTCATTTGTTTTCTTTTGATTTATCTCGGGTTCTTATTGTTTTTCTATACACATTTTCGGTATATATCTAATACACATTTTTAATATACATGTTTAATATTTTTCAAGTATAAGATTAAGATTTATTGAATACATGGTCAATATTTTTTCAATATACAATTAACAATTTTCAAATGCTTGATTCAAAATTTTTAAATACCCGATAACAATTTTTAATACAGGGTCAACATTTTATATGTACACATTTTACGCTTTCTTTTTTCTGCTAATGTATATTGTCAAGTAAAAACGTCAGTTCTTTGTCCCAAGCAACTGGGCGCTGCTAGCTAAGGCAGGTTGAGTGAGTGATGTTCTGAACACTATAGTACTGACGTCATTTCTATACTGATCTTGTGTGAACGCGCTCTGCGCCTTCGGATGCATCGCACGGATCTTGGCACCAAGATCGCGTAATTGTCGGCTGAACGACTCGCGCTCCACCCCGCAGGTAATTCTTTTTTTTGCGGGTGCCCCGCAGGTAATTCAATATGGTTTTTTTGTTTGCGCTGCCGATTCAAGCGTCTTTGACCGTTCAGAGTCAAGTTCATCGGCTCTAGCATTGGGCTAAGGCGTATACTGCTCTGCCATCCCCTCTCATCTGTTTTCTGTAGGGTTCATTCTCCCATGGGGTTCGATGGATATTGAGCGGTTGACATGACGACGATGATAGTTTTTTATTCGCTCGACGTTGTCGACAAGGCAACACAATTGCTATCATCGCGTTGTTGATTTGCGGTGTCAGGATAGGGTTACCAAGATGTTGGAGTTGTCGCGATGGGGAGGGCCGTAGTGTGCTTGGGATTAAGTGTGGCGAGCGTCGTGGCCACGACCCCGCAATAGGGACATGGGCATTGGCGCGTTTGAGTTTTGCGATTTTGTTGGGGCTATGAAGGGTTCAGGTTTTTGCGATTTTCTTTGTTTCTTAATTCTTTCTTCTCTTTTCCAGGCTGCAGTCCAACCACTTTCTAATTCTATTTCTTTCCTGCTTCCCTTCCATCCTTATGGGCCTGCAGTCCAGCGAGAGACTGTTTTCCTTCTCTTTCTCTGCCTTTGTACGCTCTCACTTAAATTGCAGAGGCTATATCTCGCTTATAGCGAGTCTTCCTTGGGTCTTGCCTGAAGCGCGGCTATAGTTTCAGGCTGGCCCATTTCGCACTAAAATAAATACACTAGAGAAAAAGGGTCCTGCAGGAATCAATCCCACTTGTCTAAAAAAAAGGAATCAATCCCACGACATCCTAGTTGTAGCGTTGCGCCGCTAGCCACTTGTCCACCATCAGGTTCATGTTTAATTAGAAGGTCACAACCTTTGTTAAAGAAAAACTGTTGGGTTTTTTTGTTTTAATTAGAAGGTCACAACCTTTATTTTCTCCGCTTTTATTTGTTTTTCTTTCTCATTTTTCATTTTTTTCTTTTGATTTATCTCGGGTTCTTATTGTTTTTCTATACACATTTAGGTATATATCTAATACACATTTTTTAATATACATGTTTAATATTTTTCAAGTATAAGATTAAGATTTATTGATTAACATTTACTGAATACATGGTCAATATTTTTTCAATATACAATTAAAAAAAATTCAAATGCTTGATTCAAAATTTTTAAATACCTGATAACAATTTTTAATACAGGGTCAACATTTTATATGTACACATTTTACGCTTTCTTTTTTCAAATCCTTGATTAAAAATTTCAAAATACAAGTTTAACATTTTTTCAATACATGGTCAACATTTTTACTGTATACATTTAACATTTTTTGAAATGCTTGATTAATATATTTTGAACATATGGTCAATATTTTTTATGTACACACTAAACATTTTTCATATGCTTGATTAACATTTTTGCATACACATTTTAAAATTTCTAAATGGCTGTTTAATTTTTTTTGAATATTTGTTTTCAAAACATTCAAATGCTTGATTAATATTTCTAAAATGCATGATCACCTTTTTTTACGCATGTTATATTTTTTTGTATACATGAGAAATTTTTTCTCTTTGTACAATTAACATTTTTCAAATGCTTGCTTAGCATTTTTTAAATGTTTTATATACAGTATGTTGTAATATATTTATTTATAATATTTGTAAGTATAAACGAAAGTAGAAAATGAAAACAATAACAAAAATGAAAAACATGAAAAAAGAGGCAGTGGCCTCCCGCGCACTGGGCCGACCCATGCGCTCGCTCGACTTCATCGAGTCGCCGTGCCCTACTTA
>NC_041380.1:124830353-124914704 GCF_002162155.2 Triticum dicoccoides | reverse complement strand
TATTTTGAGTAAATGGCATAAAACTACTATAGTTCAGGCTAGGGTTCCAAAAAACTACTGCTTTTATTTTTCGCTGATAACTACCAACTTTAGGGTCAGCTGTTTCAAAACCCCTAAATGACCGAGTGCTTTAAAATTGATCATGACTATGACAAGGATGGCCCACTCGTCAGAGCTGACTTGGCTTAAAATGTCAACACCGTTATCTCTTCTACTCACCCCGTCTTCTTCTTCCTCTATCTCTTTTTCTTCCTCCCGCCGCTCGTCGCCAACCATGGAGGACCTCGTGCTCGACGCACACGCTCGCCACCATGGCCGGCCGACCGGTTGCTAGAGCGATGCCGCCTGCGGCAGCCCTCCTTCCTCCTTCCCCGGCAAACTCGGGCAAGCATCCTGCCCAAGTTAGGCGACCTTTGATGGCTGCTATAGACAGAGAGGACCAAGGAAAGAGCACACACAGAGCTGCACATGCTGGTGCTCATGCGCCACCACCTGCTTCTATCCCCGACTCCTCGCCCCTGGGTGTAGTCGCTCGTCGCTGCCACCTATTGTGCCCACCGGCCACTCGCTGCCCCCGCTTTCTGAGTATGAGGCTCTGCAGGGAGTTGTTGCGCGTTGCACGCCGTCTGAGGCCGCGTGCTAGTGGCCGCACCAATGGGGAGCCACCACATGCTGCTGGACGTGAGCCGCCTGAGGCCCTGGTGCTGGCCACGCCATGGGGAGCAGCCGGCCGCACACCCCTAGTCAATGTCCTAGAGCTCGGCCTCCTCAGGTCACCAGCTGGGGAGGGGATGGAGGGGAGTGGGCAGCGATTCTTGGGAGAGGACAGCGACCGGTTGCAGGAGAGAGGTCGAGCCGGATCGGCCCAGGGACCCGGGTGCTTTTTTCCTTTCTTTACAAGGACTTGGTCACTTTTTAAGGAAATTATAGGGGCCTAATTGCTTTTTAAAAATATAAGGACTCAATTGCTTTATATAAATACTAGCAAAATGGCTCGTGCATTGCAACGGGAGAAAAAATACCACACGCTTTTAATTTACAAAAAATGGTCTGTAATCTGAGAATTTGTAGCTACCGCCGAAACAAAGATGATCTGAACGTATAAAAGCACAATTTAAAATTGTACGGGTGTCCTATTTCAACACGGCTTGCATGTAGATTTAATCCATACAAAGAAACTGGCAAGTGATCATGCATTTATTCATGTCATGTTCGGAATGGGGTGTTGTTACGGGCGAGTAAAGAAAAACGACAAAAACAAACGATGACATATTAACACACTACGGAGACATGTGTTCATCAATGGAAGTTTTCAGTTTAAGAATTACCAACTTAGGGTTACTCTTAAACACTTTTTTTCACATGCATTTAGAAATATTATAACCGAGCACTTTTCCAGCCCTCACGCATCCATCGATTTGGGCCGTCCGATGACATAGACTGGTCGTTTCTGGTCATGCGATGCACCTCTGGCTCCTGTGTGGGACGCTATTCTCAGAACAAAATCGAAGGTATCTTCATCATTGATGCAAGTTGACGTCTGATGCCAAACCGACGGCCACGATACGGCTCTATCCGCCTCCGTCCCTCCGAGCCCCACTCCCCTTCCCTCCCCGCCCCGCACCGCATCGGCGCATCCCACCCAGATCCCACCTCGCTCCATGCCCCCACACGGCCACACCCCTCCCTCCCAATCTCGGGTGAGGTCGCCGCCGTACAGAGAGAGAGAGAGACGATGGAAAATGGCAACCATGGGCTGGGCGCTGGAGTGAGTCGCCAATTAGCACATCTCTGTCGAGGTCGAGCCGCCCAGATCACTACAAACTCCAAATCTCGCATCCAAAACAAGAGATCATGGCGATAGCGACATCGGATGTCCCCGTGATCAAGGCAAAAAATCTCACCAGCGATGTTAGGTCCATCCTCTACAGGTATGTGTCTCCCCCCCTTCCGTGCATCCCCTACTTTTGATGGGTTCGCTTATTTCAAAAATTGGGAGAAGAAGGAGGCTTGCCAATTGCAAACTATTGCTCCATATCACGCAGGCATTAAGGCTCCCCTGATCTCGTTCTTGTGGAACTGGAACATCGACCTTGCATGATCTCGACGTAGAGTAATCCAACTGGTCCGCTTGCCGGATACATGCCGATTCAACAAGTGTATCGGGCACGCTACTGTTCAAGATCATCCTCTGCACTTACGCCCTACATCAACCATAGATGTGTGAGGAGGAGAAAGCAGGATGACAGGATGAGAACGCCTCTATCATGTAGAGTACTTAGGTATTTTTGCTTTATGATATCCAAAATAGATTGTACTGCAAGGTCAATACTACAGAGTGGTTCTAAAAGTTTTTTTAGCTTGATCTGTTGCATCAGGCATCTAATTGTAGTTCTAAATGTTTTTCTCGATTACAAGTTCAATCATAGCTTCGTTTGATCTGTTGTATCAGGTGAAACGAGTTGTGATCATTTGTGTGTAAACAAGATCTGTGTAAATGTACATGATTAGATGGCCGAGCTATACAACGTAGGGACAAGATGGGCACAACAAGTTTGAAGATGGCAAAAAGGGGCCTTCAGGAGATGTATCAAGGATTGCAGCGAATCATATCCTCTCGATTGGAGTCCACTTGCTGGATATTGAGAAAATAAGTCGCCGTTGCTACACGCCTTTAACGGTGATTGATATGCGCTAACTCACGGACGGCCGATTATTGCAGGTCCGTTACCATGTTGATATGTGTTCTTACTTCAGTTCACGCGCATCTAAACACTCTCTGTTGTGTGTTGTCTCGCTGTTTGTTCCCCACTCCCCTCCTGAGCTCCTTGTTCCATGAAGGTCTCTGACAGCCATAGTTGATGCTTAGGTCACCACTCCATCTTATGAGCTATGCCTGTCTCCCCTCCCTCCTACCTACCCATTTTCATTAATTCTTGCTCCATGGAATTTAGAAACACTTCTACCCTGTAAAAATAATAATTTAGGAACACTTCGACCCCCAATTTTTGATTCCCCTTTTTTTACTGAGTTCGTCGTGACTTGCTGCTACAGGCTTGTGATTACATATACGAGTTGGATGTCCTAAGGCAGATATACCTCGGCTGGTCGCCCTTGATTAGTTCATAATACAACAACTGTATATATGGAAGTAGCGGCATGTTTAAGTAAAGATGGTTGACCGGAATGACTATGGCTGAACATAGTTTTGTGGTTCAGATTATGTATTATGTTTCCAGAACCCTTCTATTAAGGTGTGACTGTGCACACAGAAGTTTTGGTTTCAATTGTAGGCATGTAGCTGATGTTTATCAACTAAATCACCCATGACATACATGTTATAACTGAAGCAAATATGGCATGGTGGCCACATGTACATACCGAATCAATGCCTTAGATATTGTTATTATTCATGCTCAGTTCAACTTGGTTAGCTTCTCTCTTGCCTCAGATTCACCGTTCTTCCTATGTACCTATCATCTTCCGCCCAGTTAATTATGGGTTCTAACTTTTGCTATAGTTTCTTCCTAATTTGATGCATGTGGTGTTAGTGTGCGAAGTGGTGACTGGTTCTACTCGATTGGCTGAAGGAATCCTATATTTTTTTATCTCCAGCAGCAAATGGCCAAGTCACGAAATGTATGTGTACTCCATTGGTGATGTGCTTGCTGCCACTGGTTTGAAGACATAATGGATGTATTCTTAACTATTTTATTCAACTCCATGGATGTGTTTCTTGGGCACGTATATGTTAAAATGTTCATGAAAGAAAAAAATACATACTTGGAAATTTACTTAGTTAGATATTCAGATTTTATAGTTTAATTTTTGAAATTATTATTTTTCATACCATTGTCAATTTTTATGTTCCAAAAAATTAAAATTATGTGGTGGTTGTGGTGTAGCCAACCAAAGGCATGAATGTTGCATGTGGACACGAGGAGATAGAGCCTATCGGAGGTGCCTCTCTAGGGTCGTCCACCCACCAATGGTGAAAGCAAGCTACAAGACCAGCCCGCTCCGCCTATGGATGCAGTGGACATCATTGGACAAATTCACACAAGCTCTTATGCTTGGGCCCTGAGTTCTCTCCTGTCACAATTTTCGCTTATGACTGGCCAGAGAATCTACTGGTGCATACATGGTAGGAGATATTGATTCATGGTTGGCCTTCTTTGTTTGTTAATCATGAGATTAATTATTTGCTTATGATTCTTACTTGTTATTGATCTCTCAGGTTTCATCAAAGCCTCCCATGGTTGCACCTTCCATTTCTTCTGGTAATTGAGAGTGATAAATGCAATTATGCAGTGAAGAGGGATGAGTAATTAAATTATTTGATTTGTTGAGCAACTCCAGAATAGATATTTACCGGTACATCTCAATTATTTAAAGAACTAAAGAGGTTCTGAATGAATTTCTTCTATTCTTTGGAATATTTTTGAGCTATACACGGAAACATTTTTGGTTGTTTCTTGGATGATTCATATGTGAATCTAAGCTATTCTCATAGGTTTTGAACCTTATGTTCATCTAACCTTTATAATACCTCCAATTTTTGGTAGTAAGATGTGATGTTTGCTTACATTAGCCAATATTGACAGTACAATCCTTTCCTCAAAGCTTATCTAAAATCTGTTTTCTTCATATGCAAAATCTGTGGAGTTTGCTTCAGAAGGTATTGACAATGCCTATTCTAAAACTCATTCCAAGTAAATGTAATGCTTCAATTACATTAACATCTGATTTGAATTTTACATGCTCACTTTTTATTGAAGGCATTTACCCCATTGTATACATGTGGCAGTCCATGTATAATTAATGCTCACTTTTCGCAAATGGCCAGGTGCATCAGGCTCACCTTATTTTCTTCTTGGTTGTCGCGCATTGTGTTCCATTTGGGGGTCTGAGGATTTCATTAATGCACTATGTATAAAATCTACGATGACAATTTAAGTCAACAACTACATGTTTGTTTGTGTTGGTGCTTATTATTTGTCTTGGCAATACTCTATATTTATTAAGTGTATCTTGTTTCATATAATGTCATACCAAAGCCAGTTTGCACCTGTGATATTTTCCTTGATTACTAACTAATATGCATCTATGTTTTTGCCAAATTTAATATGTTTCATGGGGCTATATATTTATTGTACAAATAGACGGGCGCGGCAACGCGCGCCATCAGTGATCTAGTATTTCTTAAATATAGGAAGAGTTGTTAAAAAGGTAAGAAGATAAAAAAATTATAATCATAAAAAGAGATTTTTTTTTGTCTGGAAAGGAACATTTTTGTATGGTCTCCTGTGGACGCAGGTACTTGCGTCCCTATTTCATCACTATTTTTTGCCATACATGTGATAGGTATTGGTCCCTGTTTCATCACTATTTATATCTTATCAAGCTTGTGTTTTAATTTTCTTTTTTGTCATGCATGCCTCCTTTTTACTTTTTTTTTCATGCATGCTCTTTTTTTTTCTTCTTTTTATATATAGGAGAATAGCGCAACATCTTATCTTTATCGGATCTCCTCTGCATTTTCTTTTTTATTTCTTTTATAGCAGACATCTCATCTTTATTAGGTCCTTCTTTTATTTTTTGTCATGCATGTCCTTATTTGTTGGGTGTCTCTAGCAAATTTATCTTCAATTTCATGTCCAATCCTGATTTTCCGGAGGTGTTCATTCCCAATCTGAATCAGTACCAGTATGAAAAAAAGACGGATAATGCATTGTTGGTTGACATTGCAGCCTATATTGTATTTTTTAATTGTTAATAGGTAAAATAATATGAGTTAATTGCACGAAAGTACTACAATTGGGGCATTACATGCAAATTGGTATCACTTTTGATAATTTTTACATGTCAGTACCAAATCTGGGGCTAACCGTTGCAAAAAGGTCTAAACCGCGTATAAAGGTGTATTGACAGTGTATCTGACCGGCGGGGCCCGCTCGTCAGGTGCCAATGTGGCATGTTTTTTTGCAAAAAACCCCCTATATTTGTATGTAATCATATAAATGCACCAAAAAATTTCCGGAAAAAGGCTTTATTTTCGTTCGCAATTTCCACCACCGAATCGGACTGGTTTGAAAATTTCCATTCAACTAATCAACTACCAATAAATAAAACAACAGAAAAATCAGGAGCTGGCGGAATTCAATCCCGCGACCTGAACTTCGGGGGGTCGCGCGCTAACCAGCACGCCACTGCGGATGATTGGTTTAAATACAGGCGTTCCTTTCTTTATACTAAGCAAACAACGCTGGGCCGGCCCACCGAGGCCTGCATTGTTTTTCCGTTTCGCACTTAACTGGCGCACGTACTGGGCTGGTTCGTCGCCCCGGTTTCAATTCGTCTCATTTCTCTTGTGCTTTCAAATACGCACCAACATTTTATAATGTATCCTGAGCACTTTTTTCTTCTTATAGTGAACATTTTCCAATGCATGATAAACTTTTCTCTACAAACGGTAATCATTTTTTAAATATAATGAACTTTTGGTAATATCTGGTTAAAGTATTTTAATTGTAAATTGAACATTTTTGTAATATATGTTGAATTTTTTTCTTAACATGTGATAAACATTTTATATAAAGCGCGGCGAACTTTTTATAATTTATGATGAACATTTTCTTAATACGGGATGAGTTTCAAAACTTTTTGCCTCGGTTTCTTAATCATTCTTGCATTCAGTGCATTAAAAGTTTAACATATGATTTTAAATGCATTATATTTTAGAAACATGGCACAGAACATGTATTAATAATAATTTTAATCATAATAAATTTTAGAAATGCATTAAAACTGTTCAACTTTTATTAAAAAAACAACGTGTTTCTGCAAATGCAATAATGATTTTACAAAATATGTTTTTAATACACGCTGAGCATTTCCTAAAATTAAAAAAATTCACCATGTATTAAGAAAATATTCACCATAATATTCTTGAAACTCATCGTGTATTAAGAAAATGTTCACCATAAATTACAAAAAAAACACCCCGCATAAGTAAAATATTCATCATATCTTAAGAAAATTGATGAACCTATATTATAAAAAATTTAAATTTGCATTTAATATATGTTCAGCGTTCATTATGTTGGAAAAATGTTAACCGTTTGTAAAGAAAAAGTTCACAGCCTGTATTAAAAATAATTGGGTAATCATAATAAATTTCAGTAATGCACTACAACTGTTCAACTTTTACTAAAAAATCGACGTATTTCTGGAAATCCAAAAATGATTTTAGACAATAAGTATTTAATACATGATGAACATTTTCAGAAATACAAATTTCTCTTTTTTTGCGGTGGAAATACAAAATTTTCACCATGTATTAAGAAAATATTCACTATAAATGAAAATTTTGTGAAATCAAATATTCTTGAAACTCATCATTTATTAAGAAAGTGTTCACCATAAATGCAGTCCAGCACGTGCGCCAGTTAAGTGCAACGAACGAGACTAGAGCGAATAAAAATCGGGGCAACGAACGAGCCCAACACGTGCGCCAGTTAAGTGCGAAACGAAAAAAAATGTAGCCCTCGGTGGGCCGGCCCAGCGTTTCTGACATAGTATAAAACATTTGACGCATGTAGTTGAACGCGTGCTCCGCCAGGTCTGAGGTTCGGTTCCCGCCAGCGCTGTATTTTCTTTTCTTTTCTTTATTTATTTGTTCATATAGACGGAAATTTTCAAACCAGTCCGATTCGATGGTGGAAATTGCGAACAAAACAAAAGCCTCTCGGGAACCTTTTTCCTGCAAAAATAATTGGGCATTATGTGATTACATACAAAGCAAGGGGGTTTTGTGCAAAAAACATGCCACATCGGCTCCTAACGAGTGGGCCCCGCCGGTCAGATACACTGTCAATACACGTTTATACACGGTTTAGACCTTTTTGCAACAACTAGCCCCAAACTTGATACTGACATGTAAAAATTATCAAAAGTGGTACCAATCTGTATGTAATGCCCCAATTGTGGTACTTCCGTACAATTAACTCAAATAACATCATATTCAGATTCTATATATTTTTCTAATCAAATTCTATATATAACATGAGTTACGGTGGAACCTTTTTCCTGCAAAAATAATTGGGCATTATGTGATTACATACAAAGCAAGGGGGTTTTCTACAAAAAATATGCCACATCGGCTCCTGACGAGCGGGCCCCGCCGGTCAGATACACTGTCAATACACGTTTATACATGGTTTAGACCTTTTTGCAACGACTAGCCCCAAACTTGATACTGACATGTAAAAATTACCAAAAATGGTACCAATCTATATGTAATGCCCCAATTGTGGTACTTCCGTACAATTAACTCAAATAACATCATATTCAGATTCTATATATTTTTCTAATCAAATTCTATATATAACATGTTAAATTTGGAGTTACGGTTTAGAAGATATGAGTATTAAAAAAAATATTTGATATGTATTGCGGGTTTAATGTCAGAAACATTAGGAGGTTTTCTATTAAATAGGAAAACGGACTAAGAATACCTATTTCTTTTATTAGTAGGTATAGATGATGCTATAAAAAGTGATTGGAATTATCATTGATCAAATTTTATGCACTTGCTAGCATTCACACTTCATAAATTATTTCTTTTATTATTTACCTACTCGAGGACGAGCAGGAATTAAGCTTGGTGATGTTGATATGTCTCCAACGTACGTATAATTTATGAAGTATTCATGCCATGTTTACAATAGTTTTATATGATTTTGGTATGATTTGATTAGAACTAATCAGGACTGACGCTGTTTTCAGCAGAACTACCGTGGTGTTCTTTTTGTGCAGAAATAATAGTTCTCGGAATGCGATGAAAATCAACGGAGAATTTTTCTAGAAAATATAAAAAATGCCGGAACAAAAATCTACCGAAGGGGAGTCCCATGGGCCCCACGAGGGTGGGGGGGGGCGCGCCCACCCCCTGGGCGCGCCCCTGTGCCTCGTGGACTTCCCGTGGGGCCCCCTGACTTGTTCTTGACGCCAACCTCTCCTATAAATGCCCAAACCTCCAGAAAATAACCTAGATCAGAAGTTCTGCCACCGCAATCCTCAGTAGCCACGAGAAATCAATGTAGGCCCTCTCTAGCACCCTGCCGGAGGGGGGCATCATCATCGGAGGCTATGGAGGAGGATCTAGGAGGGGCCACCATCACCATGAAGGCCAAGGACCAGAGGGAGAACCTCTCCCCATCCAGGGGGAGGCCATGGAGGAGGAAGCACAAGGGGGAGAACCTCTCCTCCTCTCTCTCGGTGGCACCGGAGTGCCATCGGGAGGGAAATCATTGCCGCGGTGATCGTCTTCATCAACATCACCATCCTCATCTCTTTTACGCGGTCTACTCTCCCGCACCTCGCTGTAATCCCTACTTGAACATAGTGCTTTATGCCACATATTATGATCCAATGATGTGTTGCCATCCTATGATGTTTTGAGTAGATTTCCTTTGTCTATGGGTTGATTGATGATCTAGATTGGTACGAGTTGTATGTTTTATTTTGGTGCTGTCCTATTGTGCCCTCCGTGTCGCGCAAGCGTGAGGGATTCCCGTTGTAGGGTGTTGCAATACGTTCATGATTCGCTTATAGTGATAGAAGCATAAACCCGAGTAAGGGGGTTGTTGCGCATGGGATAAAGGAGACTTGATGCTTTAATGCTATGGTTGGGTTTTACCTTAATGATCTTTAGATTTTGTGTGGAGGATATATATACCCCTCCACCCTTCCTTCATTAGTAAGGAGAGCCATCAGAACGTTCCTACACTTTCAACATACATTTTCTGAGAGAGAACCACCTACTCATGTGTTGATACCAAGATATTCCATTCCAACCATATGAATCTTGATCTCTAGCCTTCCCCAAGTTGCTTTCCACTCAAATCATCTTTTCCACCAAATCCAAATCTGAGAGAGAGAGAGAGTTGAGTGTTGGGGTATAACACCCTCGATGCGACTATATCTCCCACGTGTCGAGGCACGACTTAGAGGCATAATCGCATTGAAGGCATATGTCGCAAGTTAGGCAATCTTCACAACATCCCATGTAATATAAATAATAAAGGGGAGATAACATAGTTGGCTTACACTCGCCACGTCAATCAAGTACATAAATAACATTACATCATCCAAACACTCATGGCCCGACTACGACACCAAAATAAAAGATAACCCAACATGCGACACGGTCCCAATCACCCCCAACTGGGCACCACTATTGATCATCAGGAAAGGAAACATAGTAACGTTGAGAGTCTTCGTCGAACTCCCACTTGAGCTCATACGCGTCTGCTGGAGCGGAATCATCGGGCCCTGCATCTGGTGTAATAGTAATCTGTGAGTCACAGGGACTCAGCAATCTCGCACCCTCGCGATCAAAACTATTTAAGCTTATAGGTAAGGCAAGGTAAATATATGTGGAGCTGCAGCAAGCGACTAGCAAGTATGGTGGCTAACTTATTCGCAAAAGAGAGCGAGAAGAGGAGGCAAAGCGCGAGCGCGAAACTAGAGAACAACCTGCACAAACATTACTCCAACACCGTGTCCACTTCCCGGACTCCGCCGAGAAGAGGCCATCACGGTAACACACTCAGTTGATTCATTTTAATTAAGTTAAGGTTCAAGTTATCTACAACCAGACATTAACAAATTCCCATCTGCCCATAACCGCGGGCACGGCTTTCGAAAGTTCAAATCCCTGCAGGGGAGTCCCAACTTAGCCCATGACAAGCTCTCACGGTCAACGAAGGAATAGACCTCCTCCCAAGATGTTCCGATCACACTCGGTATCTCGGTTCTTCAAGACATTTCGATAGGTTAAAACAAGACCAGTAACACCGCCCGAATATGCCGACAAATCCCGATAGGAGCTGCACATATCTCGTTCTCAGGGCACACTCAGATGAGACATCCTACGAGTAAAACCAACCCTCAAGTTGCCCCGAGGTGGCCCCGCAGTCTACTCGGTCAGACCAACACTCAGAGGAGCATTGGCCCAGGGGGGTTTAAATAAGATGACCCTCGGGCTCCGGAAACCCAGGGGAAAAAGAGGCTAGGTGGAAAATGGTAAAACCAAGGTTGGGCATTGCTGGAAAAGCTTTAATCAAGGCGAACTATCAAGGGGTTCCCATTATAACCCAACCGCGTAAGGAACGCAAAATCCGGCAACATAACACCGATATGACGGAAACTAGGGCGGCAAGAGTGGAACAAAACACTAGGCGAGAGGCCGAGCCTTCCACCCTTTACCAAGTATATAGATGCATTAAGATAACATAGCAATATAATGATATCCCAACAAGTAAATAAATATTCCAACAAGGAACGGCCTCCAATCTTCACCTGCAACTAGCAACGCTATAAAAGGGGCTGAGCAAAGCGGTAACATAGCCAATCAACGGTTTGCTAGGACAAGGTGGGTTAGAGGTTTGACATGGCAATTTGGGAGGCTTGAAAGCAAGTGGTAGGCATTGTAGCATTGGCATAGCAAAAGAGCGAGCAAACTAGCATAGCAAAGATAGTAGTGATTTCGAGGGTATGATCATCTTGCCTGCACAGTTGTCAGAGTTGACTGGATCCTCGAAAGCAAACTCAACGGGCTCCTCGTTAGCGAACTCGTCTCCCGGCTCTACCCAAATAAGACAAACAAGCAACAAGGATACAATCAACCACGTGCAAGGACCAAACAATATGATGCAATGATGATATGCTATGCGGGATGCGATGCGGGATGCATATGCAAGATATGACAGGAAAAGCATGAACCTGGCCTCAACTTGGCAATCCAAGTGTGCCATTGGAAAGATGAGACGAAATCTCTTGAAAACGATATAAAGATCACCGGAATCGGAGTTACGGTTTGGAAATGGCAAGCGATTCAAAAATGACACCGGTCTGCGATTTACAGCAAGTAGCCATCTAAATGCAATGAGATGAACATGCTACAGCACCCAAACATGACAACAAAATACATGGCAGGGATGCATTCAAGATGCTTAACAAAAGTCTAGCACTGAGCTACGGCCAAATCATCCATTAACAGGTTCAAACAAGCATGGCAAAAATGCATATGGTAAACATATCTCAGACTTAGTGAAATTAACACTTGTCTGGAATTTCAGATCAGGTAGCTCTCTTCGGAGCAACAAAACTACATGCTACAGGACCTGAACATGGCAAAGTAAAGCATGGCATGGAGCTACTCAAAGAGCTTAACCAAAGTCCCTTAGTGACCTTGAGCCAAAAAGGATCAGAAAAGACCAATGAGATGATCAAAGCGTTTGGGTTTACGCAGACTTATGGAGAAGCCTGCATTTACAAGAAAGTGAGTGGGAGCTCTGTAGCATTTCTCATATTGTATGTGGATGATATACTGTTGATGGGAAATGATATAGAACTCTTGGAAATCATAAAGGCCTACTTGAACAAGTGTTTTTCAATGAAGGATCTTGGAGAAGCTGCTTATATATTAGGCATCAAGATCTATAGAGATAGATCGAGACGCCTCATTGGTCTTTCATAGAGTACGTACCTTGACAAGATATTAAAGAAGTTCAAAATGGATCAGTCAAAGAAGGGGTTCTTGCCTGTATTGCAAGGTACGAGATTGAGCACGGCTCAATGCCCGACCACGGCAGAAGATAGAGAAAAGATGAGTGTCGTCCCCTGTGCCTCGGCCATAGGGTCTATCATGTATGCTATGCTGTGTACCAGACCTGATGTAAACCTTGCCGTAAGTTTGGTAGGAAGGTACCAAAGTAATCCCGGCATGGAACACTGGACAGCGGTCAAGAATATCCTGAAGTACCTGAAAAGGACTAAGGATATGTTTCTTGTTTATGGAGGTGACGAAGAGCTCGTCGTAAAGGGTTACGTCGATGCTAGCTTCGACACTGATCTGGATGACTCTAAGTCACAAACCGGATACGTGTATATTTTTAATGGTGGGGCAGTAAGCTGGTGCAGTTGCAAGTAAAGCGTTGTGGCGGGATCTACATGTGAAGCGGAGTACATGGCAGCCTCGGAGGCAGCACAAGAGGCAATCTGGGTGAAGGAGTTCATTACCGACCTAGGAGTCATACCCAATACGTCGGGCCCGATGACTCTCTTCTGTGACAACACTGGAGCTATTGCCCTTGCCAAGGAGCCCGGGTTTCACAGGAAGACCAGGCATATCAAGCGTCGCTTCAACTCCATTCGTGAAAGTGTTGAAAATGGAGACATAGATATTTGTAAAGTACATATGGACCTGAATGTGGCAGATCCGTTGACTAAACCTCTCCCTAGAGCAAAACATGATCAACACCAGAACTGCATGGGTGTTCGATTCATCACAATGTAACTAGACTATTGACTCTAGTGCAAGTGGGAGACTGTTGGAAATATGCCCTAGAGGCAATAATAAAATGGTTATTATTATATTTCTTTGTTCATGATAATTGTCTATTGTTCATGCTATAATTGTGTTATCCGGAAATCGTAATACATGTGTGAATACATAGACCACAACACGTCCCTAGTGAGCCTCTAGTTGACTAGCTCGTTGATCAAAAGATAGTCATGGTTTCCTGACTATGGACATTGGATGTCATTGATAATGGGATCACATCATTAGGAGAATGATGTGATGGACAAGACCCAATCCTAAGCATAGCTCAAAGATCGTGTAGTTCGTTTGCTATAGCTTTTCCGAATGTCAAGTATCATTTCCTTAGACCATGATATTGTGCAACTCCCTTATACCGTAGGAGTACTTTGGGTGTGCCAAACGTCACAACGTAACTGGGTGACTATAAAGGTACACTACAGGTATCTCCGAAAGTGTCTGTTGGGTTGGCACGAATCGAGACTGGGATTTGTCACTCCGTATGACGGAGAGGTATCACTGGGCCCACTTGGTAATGCATCATCATAATGAGCTCAATGTGACCAAGTGGTTGATCACGGGATCATGCATTACGGTACGAGTAAAGTGACTTGCCAGTAACAAGATTGAACGAGGTATTGGGATACCGACGATCGAGTCTCGGGCAAGTAACGTACCGATTGACAAAGGGAATTTTATACGGATTGATTGAATCCTCGACATCGTGGTTCATCCGATGAGATCATCGAGGAGCATGTGGGAGCCAACATGGGTATCTAGATCCCACTGTTGGTTATTGACCGGAGAGTCGTCTTGGTCATGTCTGCGTGTCTCCCGAACCCGTAGGGTCTACACACTTAAGGTTCGGTGACGCTAGGGTTGTTGAGATATTAGTACATGGTAACCCGAAAGTTGTTCGGAGTCCCGGATGAGATCCCGGACGTCACGAGGAGTTCCGGAATGGTCCGAAGGTGAAGATTTATATATAGGAAGTCAAGTTTCGGCCATCGGGAAAGTTTCGGGGGGTAATCGGTATTGTACCGGGACCACCGGAAGGGTCTCGGGGGTCCACCGGGTGGGGCCACCTATCTCGGAGGGCCCCATGGGCTGAAGTGGGAGGGGAACCATCCCCTAGTGGGCTGGTGCGCCCCCCCATGGGCCTCCCCTGCACCTAGGGTTGGAAACCCTAGGGGTGGGGGCGCCCCACTTGGCTTGGGGGGCACTCCACCCCCTTGGCCGCCGCCCCCCCTTGGAGATGGCATCTCCTAGGGCCGGCGCCCCCCTAGGGGTCCTATAAATAGTGGGGGGGAGGGAGGTCAGCCGCACCCTAGCCCCTGGCCTCTCCCTCTCCCTCCCGTGACACTCCTCCTTCTCCCTGTGCTTGGCGAAGCCCTGCCGAGATCACCGTTGCTTCCACCACCACACCGTCGTGCTGCTGGATCTTCATCAACCTCTCCTTCCCCCTTGCTGGATCAAGTTGGAGGATACGTCTTCCCAACCATACGTGTGTTGAATGCGGAGGTGCCGTCCGTTCGGCGCTAGGTCATCGGTGATTTGGATCACGACGAGTACGACTCCATCAACCCCGTTCTCTTGAATGCTTCCGCGTGCAATCTACAAGGATTTGTAGATGCACTCCCCTCTCCCTCGTTGCTAGATGACTCCATAGATTGATCTTGGTGATGCGTAGAAAATTTTAAAATTCTGCTACGTTCCCCAACACTAACCCGGGCTGACGCTGTTTTCAGCAGAACTACCGTGGTGTTGTTTTTGTGCAGAAATAAAAGTTCTCGAAATGCGATGAAAATAAATAGAGATTTTTTCTGGAAAATATAAGAAATACTGGAACAAAAATCTACCGGAGGGGAGTCCCATGGGCCCCACGAGGGTGGGGGGCGCGCCCACCCTCCTGGGCGCGCCCCTGTGCCTCGTGGACTCCCGTGGGGCCCCCTGACTTGTTCTCGATGCCAACCTCCCCTATAAATGCCCAAACCTCCAGAAAATAACCTAGATCGGAAGTTCCGCCGCCGCAAGCCTCTGTAGCCACGAGAAATCATTCTATGCCCTCTCTGGCACCCTACCAGAGGGGGCCATCATCACCAGAGGCTATGGAGCAGGATCCCGGAGGGGCCATCATCACCATGAATGCCAAGGACCAGAGGGAGAACCTTTCCCCATCCAGGGGGAGGCCATGGAGGAGGAAGCACAAGGGGGAGAACCTCTCCTCCTCTCTCTCGGTGGCACCGGAGTGCCATCGGGAGGGGAATCATCGCCGCGATGATCGTCTTCATCAACATCACCATCATCATCACCATCCTCATCTCTTTTACACGGTCCACTCTCCCGCACCTCACTGTAATCCCTACTTGAACATGGTGCTTTATGCCACATATTATGATCCAATGATGTGTTGCCATCCTATGATGTTTTGAGTAGATTTCCTTTGTCTATGGGTTGATTGATGATCTAGATTGGTACGAGTTGTATGTTTTATTTTGGTGCTGTCCTATTGTGCCCTCCGTGTCGCAGAAGCGTGAGGGATTCTCGCTGTAGGATGTTGCAATACGTTCATGATTTGCTTATAGTGGGTTGCTTGAGTGACAGAAGCTTAAACCCGAGTAAGGGGGTTGTTGCGTATGGGATAAAGGGGACTTGATGCTTTAATGCTATGGTTGGGTTTTACCTTAATGATGTTTACTAGTTGCGGATGCTTGCTAGAGTTCCAATCATAAGTGCATATGCTCCAAGAAAAGAAAGTATGTTAGCTTATGCCTCTCCCTCATATGAAATTGCAATGACGACTATCGGTCTTGTTAACAATTGCCTAAGACAATTCCGCACACCGATCCATCATTATTCCACACTCGTTATTTATAATATTTAGTAATATATTCTAACTTTATGATAACAACACCTACTTTTATATTTTAGCTCTCCGATACCATGCAAAGTTATCCTCTTCATACCCACAACGTTCTAGTTGGAAGCAAATGTTCGGTGTACATAGAGTTGTATCAGTGGCAGATAGGACTTGAGAGAATATTGATCTTGCCTTTAACTCCTTGTGGGTTTGACACTCCATACTTATCACTTCCACCTTTGGGAATTGCTACGATGATTCCCTGCACTTGGGGATTATCAAGCTATGCTTTGAAACGCTCAACCTTGAGCAAGAGCATGGGTTCTTAAAAGCAATCAATGGCGATCTTCGCAAGAAAAGTTCTTCTTACATTGCCAAGCATTTACTCTTGTCTACTTATATGCCACAAGTAAAATCTAGCAACAAGAGTAAGAAAGATTCTTCTTCTAGTAGTAACAATATGTTGGGGAACGCAGTATTTCAAAAAATTTCCTACGATCACGCAAGATCTATCTAGGATATGCATAACAACAAGAGGGGAGAGTGTGTCTACGTACCCTCGTAGACAGAAAGCGGAAGCGTTTAGTAACGCAGTTGATGTAGTTGAATGTCTTCGCGATCCAACCGATCCAAGTACCGAACGCACGCACCTTCGCGATCTGCACAAGTTCAGCTCGGTGATGTCCCTCGAACTCTTGATCCAGTTGAGGCCTAGGGAGAGTTTCATCAGCACGACAGTGTGTTGACGGTGATGATGAAGTTACCGACGCAGGGCTTTGCCTAAGCACTATGATAATATGACCGAGGTGGAAATCTGTGGAGGGGGCACCGCACACGGCTAAGGAAAATCTTGGAGTGCCTTTGGGGTGCCCCCTGCCCATGTATATAAAGGAGGGGGGAAGAGGAGGCCATCCTAGGAGGGGCCCTCCTATAGGGGGAGTCCAACTAGGATTCCCAATCCTAGTTGGAGTCCCCTTCCTTTTCCAAGAGGGGGGAGAGGGAAGGAGGAGGAGAGGGAGAAGGAAAGAGAGGGGGGCGCCGCCCCTCCCTAGTTCAACTCAGACTTTCCATAAGGGGGGGGCGACCACCCCTTGAGGCCCTTCTTTCCTTTCACGTATGGCCCATTAAGGCCCACTACTTCCCCCGGCGAATACCCGTAACTCCTCGCTACTCCGAAAAATATCCGAATCACTCGGAACCTTTCCGATGTCCGAATATAGCCTTCCAATATATCGATCTTTACGTCTCGACCATTTTGAGACTCCTCGTCATGTCCGTGATCTCATCCGGGACTCCAAACAACCATCAGTACATCAAATCACATAACTCATAATACAATTCGTCATCGAACGTTAAGCATGCGGACCCTACGGGTTCGAGAACTATGTAGACATGACCGAGACACATCTCCGGTAAATAACCAATAGCGGAACCTGGATGCTCATATTGGCTCCTACATATTCTACGAAGATCTTTATCGCTCAAACCGCATAACAACGTACGTTGTTCCCTTTGTCATCGGTATGTTACTTGCCCGAGATTCGATCGCCGGTATCCTCATACCTAGTTCAATCTCGTTACCAGCAAGTCTCTTTACTCATTCCATAATGCATCATCCCGTAACTAACTCTTTAGTCACATTGCTTGCAAGGCTTATAGTGATGAGCATTACCAAGAGGGCCCAAAGATACCTCTCCGACAATCGGAGTGACAAATCCTAATCTCGATCTATGCCAACTCAACAAATACCATCGGAGACACCTATAGAGCATCTTTATAATCACCCAGTTACGTTGTGACATTTGATAGCACACTAAGTGTTCCTCCGGTATTCGGGAGTTGCATAATCTCATAGTCATAGGAACATGTATAAGTCATGAAGAAAGCAATGGCAATAAACTAAACGATCATAGTGTTAAGCTAACGGATTGGTCTTGTCCATCACTTCATTCTCTAATGATGTGATCCCGTTCATCAAATGACAACACATGTCTATGGCTAGGAAACTTAACCATCTTTGATTAACGAGCTAGTCAAGTAGAGGCATGATACGTCCATTTTGCATCATGCTTTTATATTGATATTTATTGCATTATGGGTTGTTATTACACATTATGTCATAATACTTATACCTATTCTCTCTTATTTTACAAGGTTTACATGAAGAGGGGGAATACCGACAGCTGGAATTCTGGGTTGGAAAAGGAGCAAATATTAGAGACCTATTCTGCACAACTCCAAAAGTCCTGAAAGTTCCCGGGGGCATGTTTCAAAATATATAAAAAATATTGGGCGAAAGAAGTACCAGAGGGGGCCACCCACCGTCCACGAGGGTGGGAGGCGCGCCCTACCCTGCTGGGCGCGCCCCTGCCTTGTGGGCTCCTGGCAGCCCTCTGGTGCCCATCTTTGGCTATATGGAGTCTTTCGTCGAGGAAAAAATCATAAGAAAGCTTTCGGGACGAAACTCCGCCGCCACGAGGCGGAACCTTGGCAGAACCAATCTAGGGCTCCGGCGGAGCAGTTCTGCCGGGGAAACTTCCCTCCGGGAGGGGGAAATCATCACCATCGTCAGCACCAACGATCCTCTCATCAGGAGGGGGTCAATCTCCATCAACATCTTCACCAGCACCATCTCATCTCAAACCCTGGTTCATCTCTTGTATCCAATCTTTGTCTCAAAACCTCAGACTGGTACCTGCGGGTTGCTAGTAGTGTTGATTACTCCTTGTAGTTGATGCCAGTTGGTTTACTTGGTGGAAGATCATATGTTCAGATCCATTATGCATATTAATACCCCTCTGATTATGAACATGAATATGATTTGTGAGTAGTTATGTTTGTTCCTGAGGACATGGGAGAAGTCTTGCTATAATTAGTCATGTTAATTTGGTATTCGTTCGACATTTTGATGAGATGTATGTTATCTTTCCTCTAATGTTGTCATGTGAATGTCGACTACATGACACATCACCATTGTTTGGGCCTAGAGGAAGGCATTGGGAAATAATAAGTAGATGATGGGTTGCTAGAGTGACAGAAGCTTAAACCCTAGTTTATGAGTTGCTTCATAATGGGCTGATTTGGATCCATATGTTTCATGCTATGGTTAGGTTTACCTTAATACTTCTGTTGTAGTTGCGGATGCTTGCAATAGGGGTTAATCATAAGTGGTATGCTTGTCCAAGGAAGGACAGTACCCAAGCACTGGTCCACCCACATATCAAAATATCAAAGTACCGAACGTGAATCATATGAACGTGATGAAAACTAGCTTGACGATAATTCCCATGTGTCCTCGGGAGCGCTTTACTTTATATAAGAGTTTGTCCAGGCTTGTACTTTGCTACACAAAGGATTGGGCCATCTTTCTGCACCTTATTTACTTTCATTACTTGTTACTCGTTATAATTTACCTTATCACAAAACTATTTGTTACCAATAATTTCAGTGCTTGCGGAGAATACCTTACTGAAAACTGCTTATCATTTCCTTCTGCTCCTAGTTGGGTTCAACACTCTTACTTATCGAAAAGGATACAATAGATCCCCTACACTTGTGGGTCATCAAGACTCTTTTATGGCGCCGTTCCTGGGGAGTGAAGCGCCTTTGGTAGGTGGAATTTGGTAAGGAAAAATTTATATAGTGTGCTGAAATTTACTGTCACTTGTTACTATGGAACATAATCCTTTGAGGGGCTTGTTCGGGGTATCTTCACCCCGACCAGTAGAGCAAAGAGTTGCTCCTCAACCTACTGAACCTACTGAAAATGTTTACTTTGAAATTCCTTCGGGTATGATAGAGAAACTGCTAGCTAATCCTTTTACACGAGATGGAACATTGCATCCCGATTTGCACCAAATCTATGTGGATGAAGTTTGTGGATTATTTAAGCTTGCAGTATGCCCGAGGATGTTATCAAGAAGAAGGTCTTCCCTTTATCTTTGAAGGGAGATGCATTGACATGGTTTAGGCTATGTGATGATATGGGATCATGGAACTACAACCGATTGAAATTGGAATTTCATCAGAAGTTTTATCCTATGCATCTTGTCCATCGTGATCGTAATTATATATACAATTTTTGGCCTCGCGAAGGAGAAAGCATCGCTCAAGATTGGGGGAGGCTTAAGTCAATGTTATATTCATGCCCCAATCGTGAGCTCTCAAAAGAAATGATTATTCAAAAATATTATGCTCGGCTTTCTCTCAGTAATCGCTCCATGCTCGATACTTCTTGTACTGGATCTTTTATTGTGAAGAGTATTGAATTCAACTGGGATTTATTGGAAAGAATTAAACGCAACCCTGAAGATTGGGACCTAGACGAAGGTAAGGAGTCAGGTATAACACCTAAGTTTGATTGTGTTAAATCTTTTATGGATACCGATGTTTTCCGTGAATTTAGCACTAAATATGGACTAGACTCTGAGATAGTAGCGTCTTTCTGTGAATCCTTTGCTACTCATGTTGATCTCCCTAAGGATAAGTGGTTTAAATATAATCCTCCCATTGAAGTAAAAGTAGTTGCACCTATTAAAGTTGAAGAAATATTATCACTTATAATGATCCTGTTGTTCCCACTGCTTATATTGAGAAACCACCTTTCCCTGTTAGAATAAAGGATCATGCTAAAGCTTCAACTGTGGTTCGTAAGAGCAATACTAGAACACCTACTCCCTTTGAGCAAATTAAATTTGAACCTAGTGTTGCTATCTATGGTTAAAGATCTCTTGGACAATAATATTGATGGGCATGTTATTTACTTCTATAATGAAGCTGCTAGAATTGCTAGACCTGATACTAAAAATAAACATAGAACAGTTCTAGGCATGCCTGTTATTTCTGTAAAAATAGGAGATCATTGCTATCATGGCTTATGTGATATGGGTGCTAGTGCAAGTGCAATACCTCATTCCTTATACAAAGAAATTATGCATGATATTGCACCTACTGAGTTAGAAGAAATTGATGTTACAAGTAAGCTTGCCAATAGAGACACTATTTCACCCCTTGGGATTGTTAGAGATGTTGAAGTCTTGTGTGGGAAAGTTAAATATCCTGCTGATTTTCTTGTTCTCGGCTCCCCACAAGATGACTTTTGTCCCATTATATTTGGTAGACCCTTCTTGAATACTGTTAATGCTAAGATAGACTGCAATAAGGATATTGTTTCTGTTGGTTTAGGGGATACGTCTCATGAGTTTAATTTTGCTAAGTTTCGTAGACAACCCCATGATAAAGAATTGCCTAGTAAAGATGAAATTATTGGTCTTGCTTCTATTTTCGTGCCTCCTACTGATCCTTTGGAACAATATTTGCTAGACCATGAAAATGATATGTTTATGAATGAAAGAAGGGAAAGAGATGAAGTATTCTTTAAACAGGGACCTATTTTGAAACACAACTTGCCTGTTGAAATCCTAGGGGATCCTCCTCCGCCCAAGGGTGATCCTGTGTTTGAGCTTAAACCTTTACCTGATACTCTTAAATATGCTTATCTTGATGAGAAAGAGATATATCCTGTTATTATTAGTGCTAACCTTTTAGAGCATGAAGAAAACAAATTATTGAAAACTCTGAAGAAGCACCGTGCTGCTACTGGATATACTCTTGATGATCTTAAGGGCATTAGTCCCACTCTATGCCAGCACAAAATAAAATTGGAGAAAGACGCGAAACCTGTTGTTGATCACTGAGGGAGTCTTGGATTAGGGGGTCTCCGGACAGCCGGACTATATCCTTTGGCCGGACTGTTAGACTATGAAGATACAAGATTGAAGACTTCGTCTCGTGTCCGGATGGGACTCTCCTTGGCGTGGAAGGCAAGCTAGGCAGTATGGATATGGATATCTCCTCCTTTGTAACCGACCTTGTGTAACCCTAACCCTCTCCGGTGTCTATATAAACCGGAGGGTTTTAGTCCGTAGGACACAACAATAACATACAATCATACCATAGGATAGCTTCTAGGGTTTAGCCTCTCTGATCTCGTGGTAGATCTACTCTTGTACTACCCATATCATCAATATTAATCAAGGAGGACGTAGGGTTTTACCTCCATCAAGAGGGCCCGAACCTGGGTAAAACTTCATGTCCCCCGCCTCCTATTACCATCCGCCTAGACGCACAGTTCGGGACCCCCTACCCGAGATCTGCCGGTTTTGACACCGACATTGGTGCTTTCATTGAGAGTTCCTCTGTGTTGTCGCCGCCAGGCTTGATGGCTCCTTCTACCATCGCTAGCGATGCAGTCCAAGGTGAGACTTTTCTCCCCAGACGGATTTTTGTATTCGGCGGCTTTGCACTGCGGGCCAATTCGCTTGGCCATCTGGAGCAGATTGAAAGCTACGCCCCTGACCATCAGGTCAGGTTTGGAAGCTTAAACTACACGGCCGATATCTGCGGAGACTTGATCTTCGACGGATTCGAGCCTCTGCCTTGTGCGTCACACAGTCATGATGAGTACAATTTAGCTCTACCATCCGACAGTGTTCAGGAGATCGCACCGGCAGCCGCTCCGACCCTCAATTCGGAGCCAGTTGCGCCGTCCATGGACGGGTGGATGGACCCCGCCACGGAGGCCTTACCCTCATCGGCGATCGAGCCAAGCATCGACCTTACTCCGCACGAGAGCCGTGTCGACAAACTGCTGGATCTCTCTCCGGCCACGGACTCCGAACCGCCAGCGGCCATTCCTAGCGAATCCGATTGGGCTCCAATCATGGAGTTTACCTCCGCGGATATTTTTCAGCACTCGCCCTTTGGCGACATACTGAACTTGTTAAGGTCTCTCTCCTTGTCAGGAGGATCCTGGCCGAACTATGTCCGGCAGGATTGGGATGCGGACGACGAAGAAATTTGCAGCCTGCCCACCACCCACTTAGTAGCCACTATCGACGACTTAACCGACATGCCTGACTTCGACTCCGAAGCCATCGATGGTATGGACGACAATGCGGGAGATGAACATGAACCACTGCCCACAGGGCACTGGACAGCCACCTCATCATACGATATATACATGGTGGACACACCCAAAGAAGGCAATGGCGACGAGACAGCGGAGGATAACCCCTCCAAGAAGCAACCCAAGCGCCAACGTCAGCGGCGCCGCTCTAAGTCCCGCCAAAGCAAAAGTGGTGATACTGACACAGGAGATAATAACACTCTGGATAGTGCCGAAGATAACAACAATCCCCTCCAGCACGATTTAGAGCAGGAGGATGGAGGAGCCAGCCCTCTTGAGAGAGCGGCAGATGGAGAAGCGGAGGATGATAATTACATGCCCCCCTCCGAAGACGAGGCAAGCCTCGGTGATGACGAATTCGCTGTGCCAGAGGATCCCGTCAAACAAGAGCGCTTTAAGCACCGGCTTATGGCCACAGCAAATAGCCTTAAGAAAAAGCAGTAGCAGCTTCAAGCTGATCAAGATCTGCTAGCTGACAGATGGACTGAAGTCCTCGCGGCCGAGGAATATAAACTCGAGCGCCCCTCCAAGAGTTACCCAAAATGCAGGCTGCTACCTCGACTGGAGGAAGAAGCGTATGACACGGCTGACCGGCCACCTCGTGGCCGTGATAGAGAGGCATTCCAGCCAAAAGCTCAGCTCGCACCCCGACGCCATTCAAATAAAAAAGCATGGGGAAACATGCCAGACCTGCGAGACATATTGGAGGACAAAGCAAAACATGCAAGATCGATCTACGGATCACGAGGGCGCGCCACTATGCGAGACGATAAACGTCACACTGGATACAGTAAAGGTCAATCCGGCCGGGCCGAACACAGCAGGCAAGACCCATTCGAGATGCGTCGCAATACAGCCCAATACAGAGGCGCCGCACACCCCCTATGCTTCACAGACGAAGTAATGGATCATCAAATCCCAGAGGGTTTTAAACCCGTAAATATTGAATCATAGGACGGCACAACAGATCATGCGGTATGGATCAAGGATTTCCTCCTCCACATCCACATGGCCTGCGGCGATGACTTACATGCCATCAAATACCTCCCACTAAAGCTCAAAGGACCAGCGCGGCATTGTCTTAACAGCTTGCTAGTAGAGTCCATTAGTTGTTGGGAAGATCTGGAAGCCGCATTTCTTGACAACTTTCAGGGCACTTATGTGCGACCACCAGACGACGATGACTTGAGCCACATAATTCAGCAGCCAGAAGAATCGGCCAGACAATTCTAGACACGGTTCCTAACAAAGAAAAATCAAATTGTCGACTGACCGGATGCAGAGGCCCTAGCAGCCTTCAAGCATAACATCCGCGACGAGTGGCTTGCCCGGCACCTTGGACAGGAAAAGCCGAAATCTATGGCAGCCCTCACAACACTCATGACCCGCTTTTGTGCGGGAGAAGACAGCTGGCTGGCTCGCAGTAACAACATATCAAAAAACCATGGCACTTCGGATACCAAGGACGGCAATAGCAGGTCACGTCGCAACAAACATAAGCACCGCATTAACAGCGATAATACTGAGGATACGACAATCAATGCCGGATTCAAAGGCTCTAAACCTGGTCAACGGAAAAAGCCATTTAAAAGAAGCACTCTGGGCCCGTCCAGTTTGGACCGCATACTCGATCGCTTGTGTCAAATACACGGTACCCCTGACAGGCCAGCCAACCACACCAACAGGGAATGCTGGGTGTTCAAGCATGCCGACAAGTTAATTGCCAAGGATAAAGATAAAGGGTCACACAACGATGACGAAGAGGAGCCCCGACAGCCGAACACCGGAGGACAGAAGAGGTTCCCCCCACAAGTGCGGATGGTGAACATGATATACGCAACCCACATCCCTAAGAGGGAGCGGAAGCATGCGCTCAGGGATGTATATGCGTTGGAGCCAGTCGCCCCAAAGTTCAACCCATGGTCCTCCTGCCCAATCACCTTTGATCGTAGGGACCACCCCACTAGCATCCGTCACAGCAGATTCGCCGCACTGGTCTTAGACCCAATCATTGACGGATTTCACCTCACTCGAGTCCTTATGGATGGCGGCAGCAGCCTGAACCTACTTTACCAGGACCCAGTGTGCAAAATGGGTATAGACCCCTCAAGGATCAAACCCACAAAAACGACCTTTAAAGGCATCATTCCAGGTGTAGAGGCCCATTGCACAGTCTCAATTACACTGGAAGTGGTCTTCGGATCCCCGGATAACTTCCGAAGCGAAGAATTAATCTTCGATATAGTCTCGTTCCGCAGTGGCTATCATGCACTGCTCGGGCGAACCGCATTTGCGAGATTCAATGCGGTACCGCATTATGCATACCTCAAGCTCAAGATGCCAGGACCTCGGGGGGTCATCACAGTCAATGGAAACACAGAGCACTCTCTCCATACGGAGGAGCACACTACGGCCCTCGCAGCAGAAGCGCAAAGCAGCCTCTCAAGGCAATCCACCAGTTCGGCGTTTCAAGACCCGGACACCTTCAAG
This sequence comes from Triticum dicoccoides, assembly GCF_002162155.2. Classification (NCBI taxonomy): domain Eukaryota; kingdom Viridiplantae; phylum Streptophyta; class Magnoliopsida; order Poales; family Poaceae; genus Triticum; species Triticum dicoccoides. Next base: position 124,889,000 of record NC_041380.1, on the reverse strand, counting down.
CGCGCTCGGAGTAATCGGCAACTAGACCATTTGGCACGATCTGAGCTCGCGTAGCAATGCGGCCCCCACCCCAGTCCCAGCCAAATAGAGAAATTCATGCCACGTGTACATAATTACGCATTAAAAATACCATGGGCACAGGCGGGGAGGAGGGCACAACTACGGCACGCCCCGATACGCGGCTTAAACCGCACTAGGGGCTTCCCACTTTGTTATTTTTCTCTTTCAGGAATTTAATCTCTGAAAACCCTGTCCGGCAGCATGATTGCCGAAAACATGATGCAACAACCAAGGAGGCAAAAAGCTGCGTCACACCACGGAACTCCCAGGTGGATTACGATAATGAGTGAAATATTTGCTTTAATACTATTCCTCAGCTTTCCCTTGGAAGGGACATAGTCCTACTTTTTGCTTATCGCACTATTTGTAGCATTCTGCTTTAACGCATCTATTTGAATAAACAATGCATAGCATTAAGACTATTATTGCATTCTTCTTTTTTATATATGTGTTCCTTAATGACGCCTTGCAACCGTACACTTTGGTACGTCCAACACACCAGGGGCTTAAGTACCCCACAATGCGGTATGAGAAGTCCGAACACTTTCACAAGTGCGTCACCCCTAACTTATAGCATTATATGCATCAGCTCCGAATCATGTCTTTGGTCAAATGTTGGGTTTTCCCAGCTCCTATATTTTGGTACCTTACGTTCCGCTCTATCGGCTAAGGTAGTGCTAGGAGAACTACTGCGATTGTGCCCCGGTTCTGCTGGGTTAAGCACCTCAGTAGAGAAAGCTAAAATTGACTGGCATGATAAGGCGAGAGACTGGTAGCTGTTCGGCGAGGTTTCGAGTCCCTAAAGACTTATGCCGCTTAGAGCGAGGAGCCGGTCCTGTCCGGCTTAAAGGCGTGTATCGCGCCCCGAATTCGGCCTTCCGAATACCAGGGGCTTCACCGAAATTTAAAATTATAGAATTCTATGGCTAAGTGAGAGTGATAAAGCATTATTAGTCCGGTTGCCTTGTTCACTGTGCTGAGCACCTCCCTCGAAGGACCAAAAATGGGAACAAGGGTGCTTAGGTTTATCCCGAACACCCCAGCACTCGTGGCATGGGGGCAGAAGCCAAGGACTAGCCATCTCTCAAATTGGATAAACAGCCAAACAGAAGGCAATATTTTAAATTCAAACAAGCGTTGCATAGCGCATATGAAATAAGTTTTCATCATACAGGATCACACGAGCAAGTTTACTCAAATATTACATCCTTGGAACATTCGTCCGCTACAAGACGGGCACCCTTCAGGACACCCTCATAATAAATTTTGGGGGTGCGATGCTCCTTGCCCTGCGGTGGTCCTTCCTTGATCAGCTTCACGGCGTCTAGCTTGGCCCATTGCACCTTAATACGGGCGAAAGCCCGACGTGCTCTAGCTTGGCCCATTGCACCTTAATACGGGTGAAAGCCCGATGTGCACCTTCAATGTAGACGGACTGCTTGATGACTTCTAGTCGTGGGCAGGCATCCACAAGACGCCTCACCAGGCCGAAGTAGCTGTTCGGAAGGGCGTCTCCAGGCCACAACCGGACTATAAGGCCCTTCATGGCCTGTTCGGCCGCCTTGTGTAGCTCGACCAGCTGCTTCAGCTGGTCGCTCATAGGCACCGGGTGTTCGATCCCGGTATACTGAGACCAGAACAACTTCTCCGTTGAGCTTCCCTCCTCGGCCTGGTAAAACTGTGCGGCATCCGACACACTGCGGGGTAAATCTGCGAATGCTCCTGGAGAGCTTCGGATCCGGGTAAGTAATAAGTAATTTACTTTCACATGCTTGCTTTGCATATAGAATGCCTTACCCGCCGCTATTTTCTTCATCGCGTCAATCTCCTGGAGGGCCTTTTGGGCCTCGGCCTTGGCACTCTTCGCGCTCTCGAGGGCCGCGGCAAGCTCAGACTCTCGTGTCTTTGAGTCAAGCTCCAACGCCTCGTGCTTCGTCACGAGAGCCTGGAGCTCTTGCTGCACCTCGCCTACTCGTGCCTCTTGCCTTTCCCGCTCGGCGCGCTCCTTGGCCGCTTTGTCTTCGGCCTCGGATAGCGCTTGCTTCAGGGACGCCACCTCAGTTGTGGCCCCTGGCAAATATAAGATGGTCCTGTCATTTTGCAATTGCGTCTTCTTTTATATATACATATCCATAGACAGGGTATTACTTACCTTGGTTCTCCTCGAGCTGCCTCTTGGCAAGGCTGAGCTCGTCCTTGGAACCTTTAAGGTCCTGCTTCAGTGTGGCGACCTCCGCAGTCAATGCGGCAGATGCCAGCAGCGAAGCCTGCATACGCATATTGACATACTTATATTAGACTCCTGCGATATTGTTTGATCCTCTGTTCGACTTTTCTTTGTGAACACCGAACAGAGCATCAGGGGCTACTGCCTATGCAGTAATATTTTTCCTATATTTTAACACTTACCTCAAAGCCTGTTAGAAGGCTGGCACAGGCTTCAGTCAATCCGCTCTGGGCGGACTGAACCTTCTGGACCACCGCACTCATAATAGTACGGTGCTCCTCATCGATGGAAGAGCTGCGAAGCGCTTCCAATAGATTGTCCGACGCCTCTGGATGGACAGAGGTCACCGGCACAGGCATCTTGCCCCTCTTGGAAGGAGGCCGCCTGCCCAAGTCCGGAACCGCTGGAGGTTCCAGTGCGGTGTTCGGCTGAGGGCCGAATCCGGGGCCCTCAGGGGCCTTGTCCCCTTGACTCCCGGAGTCTAGAAGGTTGCCTTGAGGCGCCTCCAGGACTGTCTTCCCTCGACCCAGTGCCTCTTGAGACAACACCTTGGTGTCGTCCGCGGGGCAAGGGAGGTGGCGGTCGGAAGTGGATCGCTATCCATATCCGACGAGCCCAGGGAGCCGTCCGACGATGCATCGATACGGGCTCGTGGCGGCCTGCATAATCATATTCGGCGTTATGGAAAGCAGTGCGACAAAGGAATGCTATGAGTTACTCTAGTATCCGAATACTTACGACCTCCCCAGGGGCTTGGCCCTGGGCAACCACTCGTCTTCGCCTTCGGCGGCGACGGTGGAGCTGTCCGGAAGGAGAGTCCTTCCCTTCTTGGACCCTTCGGCCCCCCGGTTGGGGCGGCCTTCCTTTTCTTGTCTCCCCCAACTGAAGGGGGAGCATCTTCTTCTTCCTCCTCGTCTTCAGGGGAGGAGTTTGCCGCAGAGTCATCGGACGATGAGTCCGATAACACCTGGCGTCGGGAACTCTTTTGGGTTCCCTTGGCCTTCTTGGTCTTCTCCGGCACCTTGTAAGGAGCCGGAGTCAGCATCTCCGTCGGGAGAGCGTTTGCTGGGCCTTCGGGCAAGGGAGCTAGACAGTCGATCTATCTGGCCGTTTCTTGCCAGTCATGTCAAAGGAACGGGAGTTTAGATCCCGCACAGAGTCAAACAATGAAAAACAAGTATTCTGTAAGAGGTAAAACAGCTTACAGCGCTGGCTTGGCGCTTCGCGTAGAATCCGTGATCCTCGGTAATAGGAGGAGGAACCTCGGCACCCTTGAATAGCACCTTCCAGGCATCCTCGTGTGTTGTATTGAAGAGCCTGTTCAGAGTTTGGTGCTGGGCCGGGTCGAACTCCCACAAGTTGAAGGCCCGTTGTTGACATGGGAGGATCCGGCGGATGAGCATGACCTGGACTACCTTGACAAGTTTGAGCTTCTTGTTCACCATGTTTTGAATACATGTTTGGAGTCCGGTCAGCTCTCCCGAACTACCCCAGGATAGGCCCTTCTCTTTCCAGGAGGTGAGTCGCGTGGGGATGCTAGATCGGAACTCGGGGGCCGCTGCCCATGCAGGGTCACGCGGCTCGGTGATGTAGAACCACCCCAATTGCCACCCCTTTATGGTCTCCACGAAGGAGCCCTCGAGCCATGTAACGTTGGGCATCTTGCCCACCATGGCACCTCCGCACTCCGCCTGGCGGCTGCCCACTACCTTCGGCTCGACACTGAAGGTCTTCAGCCATAAGCCGAAGTGGGGCTTGATACAGAGGAAGGCCTCGCACATGACGATAAATGCCAAGATGTTGAGGATGAAGTTCGGGGCCAGATCGTGGAAATCCAGGCCGTAGTAGAACATGAGCCCCTGGACGAATGGATGGAGAGGGAATCCCAGTCCGCGGAGGAAATGGGTAAGGAACACTACCCTCTCATGGGGCCTAGGGGTGGGGATGAGCTACCCTTCATCTGGGAGCCGGTGGGCGATGTCGTCGGGCAGGTATTCGGCTCTCCTCAGCTTCTTGATGTTTCCCTCCATGAAGGAGGATACCATCCACCTGCCTCCCGCTCCGGACATGGTTGGAGAAGGTCGAGGTAGGAAATGTGGACTTGGGCACTGGAGCTCGAGTGTGCGAAAGTGGATGAGCAAAGGAGGAAGAAGGCACGGATGAAGAGGTGAATCCTTATCCCTTTATATGGGTGGACGAGACTATGTGTCCCCACTAGCCTATCCTCCAAGCGTCATAACCGATGGCGCGGTTGGGTTACCCACGCCTGTATTGATGAGAATCCCGCGATAAGGGGACACGGTCTCTGCTTTGACAAGACGTGTCAAAAAACTGCCTCGCGTTATGTGCGGGGCTAGTTAAAGGAAACAGTTCGAATAATCACCGAGCCATGACATAATGTCGTGTCACCAAAACAAGTCAGCAAATTGGATTTGTGGAAATATTATTCTCTCTACGGTGGTATGTGGAACTTATTTTGCAGGGTCGGACACTATCCTTGTATTCAAATTCTTCCATGGTGTATTCGGGGGAGGAACCCGCCTTGCAATGCCGAGGACAACACTACGCGCCAGACTCATCATCATTGAAAGCCTGGTTCAGGGGCTACTGAGGGAGTCCTGGATTAGGGGGTCTCCGGACAGCCGGACTATATCCTTTGGCCGGACTGTTAGACTATGAAGATACAAGATTGAAGACTTCGTCTCGTGTCTGGATGGGACTCTCCTTGGCGTGGAAGGCAAGCTAGGCAGTATGGATATGGATATCTCCTCCTTTGTAACCAACCTTGTGTAACCCTAACCCTCTCCGGTGTCTATATAAACCGGAGGGTTTTAGTCCGTAGGACACAATAATAACATACAATCATACCATAGGCTAGATTCTAGGGTTTAGCCTCTCTGATCTCGTGGTAGATCTACTCTTGTACTACCCATATCATCAATATTAATCAAGCAGGACGTAGGGTTTTACCTCCATCAAGAGGGCCCGAACCTGGGTAAAACTTCGTGTCCCCTGCCTGCTGTTACCATCCGCCTAGACGCACAGTTCGGGACCCCCTACCCAAGATCCGCCGGTTTTAACACTGACAATCACCAATGACGGCTAAATCCTGAGATTAAAGAAGTGGTAAGAAAAGAAATACTAAAGCTTCTGGAGGCAGGTATAATTTATCCCGTTGCTGATAGTCAGTGGGTAAGTCCTGTCCATTGTGTCCCTAAGAAGGGTGGTATTACTGTAGTTCCTAATGATAAAGATGAATTGATCCCACAAAGAATTGTTACATGTTATAGAATGGTAATTGATTTCCACAAATTAAATAAAGTTACAAAAAAGGATCATTTCCCTTTACCTTTTATTGATCAAATGCTAGAAAGATTATCCAAACATACAGATTTTTCCTTTCTAGATGGTTATTCTGGTTTCTCTCAAATACCTGTCTCAAAAGAGGATCAAGCAAAGATAACTTTTACTTGCCCTTTCGATACCTTTGCTTATAGACGTATGCCTTTTGGTTTGTGCAATGCACCTGCTACTTTTCAAAGATGTATGACTGCTATATTCTCTGACTTTTTTGAAAAGATTGTTGAGGTTTTCATGGATGATTTCTCCATTTACGGAACTTCTTTTGATGATTGCTTAAGCAACCTTGATCGAGTTTTGCGGAGATGTGAAGAAACTAATCTTATCTTGAGTTGGGAGAAGTGCCACTTTATGGTTAATGAAGGTATTTTCTTGGGGCATAAAATTTCTGAAAGAGGTATTGAAGTTGATAAGGCTAAAGTTGATGCTATTGAAATGATCTCGTGTCCCAAGGACATTAAAGGTATAAGAAGTCTCCTTGGTCATGCCAGTTTCTATAGTAGGTTCATTAAGGACTTCTCAAAAATTTCTAGGCCTCTGACTAATCTCTTACAAAAGATGTTCCTTTTGTTTTTGATGATGACTGTGTAGAAGCATTTGAAATACTTAGGAAAGCTTTGATTTCTTCACCTATTGTCTAGCCTCCTGATTGGAATTTACCATTTGAAATTACGTGTGATGCTAGTGATTATGCTGTAGGGGCTGTTCTAGGACAAAGAGTTGATAAGAAATTAAATGTTATTCAATATGCTAGTAAGACTCTAGACAGTGCTCAAAGAAATTGTGCTACTACTGAAAAAGAATTTTTAGCAGTTGTATTTGCTTGTGATAAGTTCAGACCTTATATTGTTGATTCCAAAGTAACTGTTCACACTGATCATGCTGCTATTAAATATCTTATAGAAAAGAAAGATGCTAAACCTAGACTTATTAGATGGGTTCTCTTGCTACAAGAATTTGATTTGCATATCATTGATAGAAAGGGAGCTGAGAACCCAATTGCAGACAACTTGTCTAGGTTAGAGAATGTGCTTGATGACCCACTACCTATTGATCATAGCTTTCCTGATGAACAATTAGCTATCATAAATGCTTCTCGTATAGCTCCATGGTATGCTGACTATGCTAATTATATTGTTGCTAAGTTTATACCATCTAGTTTCACATACCAGCAAAAGAAAAAGTTCTTCTATGATTTAAGGCATTACTTTTGAGATGACCCACAACTTTATAAAGAATGAGTAGATGGTGTTATTAGACGTTGTGTACCTGAGCATGAACAGGAACAGATCCTACGCAAGTGTCACTCCGAGGCTTATGGAGGACACCATGCTGGAGACAGAACTGCACATAAGGTATTGCAAACCGGTTTTTATTGGCCTACTCTCTTCAAGGATTCTCGTAAGTTTGTCTTGTCCTATGATGAATGTCAAAGAATTGGTAATATTAGTAGACGTCAAGAAATGCCTATGAATTATTCACTTGTTATTGAACCATTTGATGTTTGGGGCTTTGATTATATGGGACCGTTTCCTTCCTCTAATGGGTATACTCATATTTTAGTTGTTGTTGATTATGTTACTAAGTGGTAGAAGCTATTCCAACTAGTAGTGCTGATCATAACACCTCTATTAAGATGCTTAAAGAAGTTATTTTTCCAAGGTTTGGAGTCCCTAGATACTTAATGACTGATGGTGGTTCACATTTTATTCACGGTGCTTTTCGTAAAATGCTTGCTAAGTATGATGTTAATCATAGAATTGCATCTCCATATCATCCACAGTCTAGTGGTCAAGTAGAATTAAGTAATAGTTAGCTTAAATTAATTTTGCAAAAGGCTGTTAATAGATCTAGAAAGAATTGGTCCAAGAAAATTGATGATGCATTATGGGCCTATAGAACTGCATATAAAAATCCTATGGGTATGTCTCCGTATAAAATGGTTTATGGTAAAGCATGTCACTTACCTCTTGAACTAGAACATAAGGCATATTAGGCCATTAAAGAGATCAACTATGACTTCAAACTTGCCGGTGAGAAGAGGCCTTTTGACATTAGCACACTTGATGAATGGAGAACCCAGGCTTATGAGAATGCCAAACTGTTTAAAGAAAAGGTTAAAAGATGGCATGACAAAAGGATACAAAAACGTGAGTTTAATGTATGTGACTATGTATTGTTATACAACTCTCGTTTAACATTTTTTGCAGGAAAACTTCTCTCTAAATGGGAAGGTCCTTACATCATCAAGGAGGTCTATCGCTCCGGTGCCATAAAAATCAACAACTTCGAAGGCACTAATCCGAGGGTGGTGAACGGCCAAAGAATCAAACATTATATCTCAGGTAATCCCATAAATGTTGAAACTAATATTATTGAAACCGTAACCCCGGAGGAATACATAAGGGACACTTTTCGGAACATTTCAGACTCCGAAAAGGAATAGGTACGTGGCACAGTAAGTAAACCGACTCCAAAACAGTTCTAATAGCATTTTTTCTCTGTTTTGGAATATTTAAGAAAATAGGAAAATAAGAAGCAGTCCGGAAAGGACACGAGGCTTCCACGAGGGTGGAGGGCGCACCCCCTGCCTAGTGGGCACCTCGTGTGCTCTCTGGACTCCGTTTTCTTGCACGATACTTCTTTTGGTCGGTAAAAATTCATTATATAATCTCCCGAAGGTTTTGACCACCGTATCATGCAAATATCTCATGTTTTTGTTTTGACCTGTTTTCTGCCAGGGTTGTCAAGGCCAGGAATCATGTCGTCTCCCTCCTCCTCCAACAATGAGGGCAACGATGCTTGGCTAATGAAGATAGCGTTGAAGAGAGAAGAGCCCGGAGAGCTCAACAAGGATGATGGGATCAAGAAGGCCATGGGGGACCAAGTTCCGACAGTAGCAGAAGAAGACATCCTTCAACCTCACCACAATCTCTTTACCCCAATGAAGATTGAGGCTTTCAAGATGATTGAGTTAGCTCGTATTCAAAACAAGTATCTCACAAGTGAAAATATTTCGTTGAAGGAGCATATCATCGCACTCAAGGGCATTATTCGCAAATTGGAGGATCTCCTATGCTCGATGTGCGACTATCCATCATCACCAACACCTTCTTCACCAACAAAGAAGAACTGAGTTTTGGGTATGGCACTCCCCTTGGAAACTGCCAAGCTTAGGGGAGTGCCCCGGTATCGTATCACCATCACACTTTTATCTTTACTGTTTTTGTTAGTTCGATCCTTTTGATAATATCTTGATCTAGTAGAATAAAGTTTTAGTATGATCTAGTTTTGAGTTTTGCTTTATGATCCCTCTATATAATCGAGTCCGTGAGCTACATATAATAAAGATTAGTGTTGAGTAAAGGGCTTGATTATCTTGCTATGATCTTGAGGGAATAAAATAAAAGAGAAGAAATAAAAAGAAATAAAGAGATCATATGGATCTTATGGAGAGTAATGACTTCACATATAAAGAGTATGATGAATAAAAATTGTTGAGAGTTGACAAGCATAGTTTTGGTCATCGTTGCAATTAATAGGAAGTAATAAAGAAAGAGAGGTTTTCACATATAAATATACTATCTTGGACATCTTTTATGATTGTGAGCACTCATTAAAATATGACATTTTAAAGAGTTGAGGTTGGACAAGGAAGACAATGTAATGGGTTATGTTTTCTTACATCTGGAATAAATTATATTGTCATGGATCATCCAACATGTTGATCTTGCCTTTCCCTCTCATGCTAGCCAAATTCTATGCACCAAGTAGAGATACTACTTGTGCTTCCAAATATCCTTAAACCCAGTTTTTCCATGAGAGTCCACCATATCTACCTATGGATTGAGTAAGATCCTTCAAGTAAGTTGTCATCGTTGCAAGCAATAAAAATTGCTCCCTAAATATGTATGATTTATTAGTTCGGAGAAATAAGCTTTATATGATCTTGTGATGTGGAAGAAATAAAAGCGATGGACTGCATAATAAAGGTCCATATCACAAGTGGCAATATAAAGTGACGTTCTTTTGAATTAAGACTTCGTGCATCCAACCATAAAAGCACATGACAACCTCTGCTTCCCTCTGCGAAGAGCCTATCTTTTATTCTTGTCTTATACTTCATGCAAAGAGTCACAGTGATCTTCACCTTTCCTTTTTACATTTTATCCTTTGGCAAGCACAATGTGTTGGAAAGTTCCTGATATATATATAGCTAATTGGATGTGAGTTTTCATGAACTATTATTGTTGACATTACCCTTGAGGTAAGAGGTTGGGAGGCAAAACTATAAGCCCCTATCTTTCTCTGTGTCTGGCTAAAACTTCATACACATAAATATTGCGTGAGTGTTAGCAATTGTGAAAGATTAAATGATAGTTGAGTACGTGGACTTGCTGAAAAGCTCTTATATTGACTCTTTCCGATGTTAGGATAAACTGCAATTGCTTCAATGACTGAGATTATAGTTTGTTAGTTCCCAATGAAGTTTATGATTCATACTTGAATTTGTGATTGAATTGTTACTTTAGTATAAGAGATCATATGACAATATATATATATATTGCTGTTCTAAGAATGATCATGATGCCCTCATGTCCGTATTTTATTTAATTGACACCTCTGTCTCTAAACATGTGGACATATTTATTGATATCGGCTTTCACTTGAGGACAAGCGAGGTCTAAGCTTGGGGGAGTTGATACGTCCATTTTGCATCATGCTTTTATATCGATATTTATTGCATTATGGGCTGTTATTACACATTATGTCACAATACTTATGCCTATTCTCTCTTATTTTACAAGGTTTACATGAAGAGGGGGAATGTCGGCAGCTGGAATTCTGGGCTGGAAAAGGAGCAAATATTAGAGACCTACTCTGCACAACTCCAAAAGTCCTGAAACTTCACGGGAGCACGTTTCAGAATATATAAAAAATATTGGGCGAAAGAAGTACCTGAGGGGGCCACCCACCATCCACGAGGGTGGGGGGCGCTCCCTACCCCCTGGGCGCGCCCCCTGCCTCGTGGTCCCCCTGGCAGCCCTCTGATGCCCATCTTTGGCTATATGGAGTCTTTCGTCGAGGAAAAAAATCATAAGCAAGCTTTCGGGACAAAACTCCGCCGCCGCGAGGCGGAACCAATCTAGGGCTCCGGCGGAGCTGTTCTGCTGGGGAAACTTCCCTCTGGGAGGAGGAAATCATCACCATCGTCAGCATCAATGATCCTCTCATCGGGAGGGGGTCAATCTCCACAACATCTTCACCAGCACCATCTCATCTCAAACCCTAGTTCATCTCTTGTATCCAATCTTTGTATCCAAACCTCAGATTGGTACCTGTGGGTTGCTAGTAGTGTTGATTACTCCTTGTAGTTGATGCTAGTTGGTTTACTTGGTGGGAGATCATATGTTCAGATCCATTATGCATATTAATACCCCTCTGATTATGAACATGAATATGATTTGTGAGTAGTTACGTTTGTTCCTGAGGACATGGGAGAAGTCTTGCTATAAGTAGTCATGTGAGTTTGGTACTCGTTGGATATTTTGATGAGATGTATGTTGTGTTTCCTCTAGTGGTGTCATGTGAACGTCGACTACATGACACTTCACCATTGTTTGGGCCTAGAGGAAGGCATTGGGAAGTAATAAGTATATGATGGGTTGCTAGAGTGACAGAAGCTTAAACCCTAGTTTATGAGTTGCTTCGTAAGGGGCTGATTTGGATCCATATATTTCATGCTATGGTTAGGTTTACCTTAATACTTCTATTGTAGTTGCGGATGCTTGCAATAGGGGCTAATCATAAGTGTGATGCTTGTCCAAGGAAGGACAGTACCCAAGCACCGGTCCACCCACATATCAAATTATCAAAGTACCGAATGTGAATCATACGAGCGTGATGAAAACTAGCTTGACGATAATTCCCATGTGTCCTCGGGAGCGCTTTACTTTATATAAGAGTTTGTCCAGGCTTGTGCTTTGCTACAAAAAGGATTGGGACATCTTGTTGCACCTTATTTACCTTTATTGCTTGTTACCCGTTACAAATTGCCTTATCACAAAACTATCTTTTACCAATAATTTCAGTGCTTGCAGAGAATACCTTACTGGAAACTACATATCATTTCCTGCTGCTCCTCGTTGGGTTCGACACTCTTACTTATCGAAAAGGCTACAATAGATCCCCTACACTTGTGGGTCATCTAGGCATACTAGGGACACTCTGTTTGTCTATGTATTCACACATGTATCATGTTTCCGGTTAATACAATTCTAGCATGAATAATAAACATTTATCATGATATAAGGAAATATAAATAACAACTTTATTATTGCCTCTAGGGCATATTTCGTTCAGTCTCCCACTTGCACTAGAGTCAATAATCTAGTTCACATCGTCATGTGATTTAACACCAATAGTTCACATCTTTATGTGATTAGTTCACATCTCCATGTGACTAATACTCAAAGGGTTTACTAGAGTCAATAATCTAGTTCACATCGCTATGTGATTAACACCGAAAGAGTGATCATGTTTTGCTTGTGAGAGAAATTTAGTCAACGGGTCTGCCACATTCAGAGCCGTATGTATTTTGCAAATTTTTCTATGTCTACAATGCTCTGCACGGAGCTACTCTAGCTAAGTGCTCCCACTTTCAATATGTATCCAGATTGATACTTAGAATCATCCAGATCGGTGTCAAAACTTGCATCGACGTAACTCTTTACGACGAACTTTTTGTCATTTCCATAACCAAGAAACATATCCTTATTCCACTAAGGATAATTTTGACCGATGTCCAGTGATCCACTCCTGGATCACTATTGTACCCTCTTGCCAAACTCTTGGTGAGGTACACAATAGGTCTGGTACACAACATATCATACTTTATAGAACCTATGGCTGAGGCATAGGGAACGACTTTTCATTCTCTTTCTATTTTCTGCCGTGGTCGGGTTTTGAGTCTTTACTCAACTTCACACCTTGCAACATAGGCAAGAACTCCTTCTTTGACTGTTCCATTTTGAACTACTTCAAAATCTTGTTAAGGTATGTACTCATTAAAAAATATATCAAGCATCTTGATCTATCTCTATAGATCTTGATGCTCAATATGCAAGTAGCTTCACCGAGGTCTTTCTTTGAAAAACTCCTTTCAAACACTCCTTTACGCTTTCCAGAAAATTCTACATCATTTCCGATCAACAATATGTCATTCACATATACTTATCAGAAAAGCTGTAGTGCTCCCACTCACTTTCTTGTAAATACAGGCTTCACCGCAAGTCTGTATAAAACCATATGTTTTGATCACTTTATCAAAGCATATATTCCAACTCCGAGATGCTTGCACCAGTCCATAGATGGATCGCTGGATCTTGCACACTTTGTTAGCACCTTTAGGATTGACAAAACCTTCTTGTTGCATCATATACAACTCTTCTTTAAGAAATCTATTAAGGAATGCAGTTTTGACATCCATTTGCCAGATTTCATAAAATGTGGCAATTGCTAACATGATTCGGACAAACTTAAGCATCGCTACAAGTGAGAAAATCTCATCGTAGTCAACATCTTAAACTTGTCGAAAACCTTTTGCGACAATTCGAGCTTTGTATATAGTAATACTACTATCAGCGTCTGTCTTCCTCTTGAAGATCCATTTATTCTAAATGGCTTGCCGATCATTGGGCAAGTCAACCAAAGTCCACACTTTGTTCTCATACATGGATCCCATCTCATATTTCATGGCCTCAAGCCATTTTGCGGAATTTGGGCTCATCATCGCTTCCTCATAGTTCGTAGGTGTTGGGGAATGCACTAATTTCAAAAAAGTTCCTACGCACACACAAGATCCATCTAGGTGATGCATAGCAATGAGAGGGGATAGAGTTGTCTGTGTACCCTCGTAAATCGTAGGCGGAAGCATTATGACAACGCGGTTGATGTAGTCGTTCGTTGATACGTCTCCGTCGTATCCACTTTTCCAAACACTTTTGCCCTTGTTTTGAACTCTAACTTGTATGATTTGAATGGAACTAACCCGGACTGACGCTGTTTTCAGCAGAATTGCCATGATGTTGTTTTATGTGCAGAAAACAAAAGTTCCCGGAATGACCTGAAACTCCACGGAATATCTTACAATAAATAATAATAAATCCTTGCCAAAGATGAAGACCAGGGGGCCCACACCCTTCTCACGAGGGTGGGGGCGCCCCCCTAGGGCGCGCCCCCTACCTCGTGGGCCCCCTGGAGACCCCCCAACTCCAACTCCAACTCTATATAACTGCTTTCGGGGAGAAAAAATAAGAGAGAAGAAATCATCGTGTTTTACGACACAGAGCCGCCGCCAAGCCCTAAAACCTCTCGGGAAGGCTGATCTGGAGTCTGTTCGGGGCTCCAGAGAGGGGAATTCACCGTTGTCGTCATCATCAACCATCCTCCATCACCAATTTCATGATGCTCACCGCCGTGCGTGAGTAATTCCATCGTAGGCTTGCTGGACGGTGACGGGTTGGATGAGATTCACCATGTAATCGGGTTAGTTTTGTTAGGGTTTGATCCCTAGTATCCACTATGTTCTGAGATTGATGTTGCTATGACTTTGCTATGCTTAATGCTTGTCACTAGGGCCTGAGTGCCATGATTTCAGATCTGAACCTATTATGTTTTCATCAATATATCAGAGTTCTAGATCCTATCTTGCAAGTCTATAGTCACCTATTATGTGTTATGATCCGTTAACCCCGAAGTGACAATAATCGGGATACTTACCGGTGATGACCGTAGTTTGAGGAGTTCATGTATTCACTATGTGCTAATGCTTTGTTCCGGTTCTCTATTAAAAGGAGGCCTTAATATCCCTTAGTTTCCATTAGGACCCTGCTGCCACGGGAGGGTAGGACAAAAGATGTCATGCAAGTTCTTTTCCATAAGCATGTATGACTATATTCGGAATACATGCCTACATTACATTGACGAATTGGAGCTAGTTCTGTGTCACCCTATGTTATGACTGTTACATGATGAACCACATCCGGCATAATTATCCATCATTGATCCGATGCCTACGAGCTTTCCATATACTAGTTTACGCTTATTTACTTTCCCGTTGCTATTATTACAATCACTACAAAACACCAAAAACATTACTTTGCTTTCATTACTCTTTTGTTACCGTTACCATCACTATCATATTACTTTGCTACTAAACACTTTGCTGCAGATACTAAGTTTCCAGGTGTGGTTGAATTGACAACTCAGCTGCTAATACTTGAGAATATTCTTTGGCTCTCCTTGTGTCGAATCAATAAATTTGGATTGAATACTCTACCCTCGAAAACTGTTGCGATCCCCTATACTTGTGGGTTATCAAGACTAATTTCTGACACCGTTGTCGGGGAGCATAGCTCTATTCTTTGAGTCACTTGGGATTTATATCTGCTGGACACTATGAAGAACTTGAGAGATCCAAAAACCAAGATCTATCCCTCAACTACGAGGGGAGGTAAGGAACTGCCATCTAGCTCTACACTTGATTCACCTTCTGTTATGAGTAAGCTTGCGACACCTACACCTGCTTCTGCTATTCGTTCTGATATGTCGCATGTTATTGATGATGCTACTTCTGCTATGCATGATACTTATGATGAAACTACCTCTATGCCTGATACTACTATGCCACTTAGTGATTTTCTAGAGGAACGACTTGCTAGGGCTAGAGAGATTGAAAATATTGAATCTGATTATGAAGATGAAAGTGATGATGAAGAGTCACTTGTTATTCCTGAGGGTTATTTATTTGATCAAGATGCTTCTTTAGCTATTTTAGCCTGCAAAGATAGATATGAACTCAAAAGGTTATTAGCTAAATGGAATAAGCAATCTCCAAATGCTAGGATGAGACCTGACCCTGCTTTTGCTACTTCACCTATATATGTTTCTGATAAGGATTATGAATTCTCTGTTGATCCTGATATAATTACTTTGGTTGAATCTGATCCTTTTCATGGCTATGAATCTGGAACTGTTGTAGCACATCTTACTAAATTAAATGATATAGCCATCCTGTTCACAAATGATGAGAGATCTCGCTACTTTTATATCCTTAAAATATTTCCATTCTCATTAAAGGGTGATGCTAAGATATGGTTTAATTCTCTTGATCCTGGTTGTGTGCGTAGTCCCCAGGATATGATTTATTACTTGTTTGCTAAATATTTCCCTGCTCATAAGAAACAAGCTGCTTTAAAGGAAATATACAACTTTGTGCAAATTAAAGAAGAGAGTCTCCCACAAGCTTGGGGGAGGCTTCTCAAGTTACTTAATGCTTTGCCTGATCATCCTCTTAAGAAAAATGAAATACTTGATATCTTTTATAATGGACTAACCGATGCTTCCAGAGATTACCTTGATAGTTGTGCTGGTTCTCTTTTCAGGGAAAGAACACCGGATGAAGCTAAAATCTTATTGAATAATATGTTGTAAAATGAAAATAATTGGGCACCTCCTGAGGCAGCTCCTGCTCCAATTAATGATCCTATTCCTAAACCAACTTCGAAGAAGAGAGGTGTTCTATTTCTCAGTCCTAAAGATATGCAAGAGGCAAACAAATCTATGAAAGAAAAAGGTATTAAAGCTGAAGATGTTAAGAATTTACCTCCTATTGAAGAAATACATGGTCTTAATTTACCGCCTAATGAAGAAATATATGATCTTAATCCTTTATTTATTGAAGAACCTCCAGACCTCGATAACCCAACACAGGTAGTAAAGGTAAATTCTCTCTATAGATATGACAAAGTTGAAATCCCTCCTACTAAAATTGCTAGTCAATGCTTGGATGAGTTTGATAATTTTATGTTTAAGCAAGAAGACTTCAATGTTTAAGCAAGATGCTGATATGATTAAATACTTAGGTGATTATATGGCTAATATTAGAGGTGAACTTAAACTTGTTAGCAAACATGCTTCTATGGTTACCACTCAAGTAGAACAAGTGCTTAAAGCTCAAAAAGAATTGCTCAATGAGATGAATAGTAAAAAATGATTATGTTGTTAAAGTGGCTACTAGAACTGGTAGAATGACTCAGGAACTTTTGTATCCTGAAGGCCACCCTAAAAGAATTGAGCAAGATTCTCAGAGAAATAAAATCGATGCACCTAGTTCTTCAAAAAAGAAGAAAAATAAAAATGATAGAACTGTGCAAACTTCTAGTGAACCTATTGCTGAACCACCTAATAATACAAATGATATTTCTATTTCTGATGCTTAAACTCAATCTGGTAATGAACATGAACCTAATGAAAATGTTAATGATGATGTTCATAATAATGCTCAACCTAGTAATGATAATGATGTAGAAATTGAACCTGTTGTTGATCTTGATAACCCACAATCAAAGAATCAACATTATGATAAGAAAGACTTTGTTGCTAGGAAACATGGTAAAGAAAGAGAACCTTGGGTTCAGAAACCCATGCCTTTTCCTCCCAAACCATCCAAGAAAAAGGATGATGAGGATTTTGAGCGCTTTGCTGAAATGATTAGACCTATATTTTTGCGTATGCGATTGACTGATATGCTTAAAATGAATCCTTATGCTAAGTACATGAAAGATATTGTTACAAATAAAAGAAAGATACCGGAAGCTGAAATTTCCGCCATGCTTGCTAATTATACTTTTAAGGGTGGAATACCAAAGAAACTTGGGGATCCAGGAGTACCTACTATACCATGCTCCATTAAAAGAAACTATGTTAAAACTGCTTTATGTGATATTGGAGCCGGTGTTAGTGTTATGCCTCTCTCTTTATATCGTAGACTTGATTTGAATAAGTTGACACCTACTGAAATATCTTTGCAAATGGCTGATAAATCAACTGCTATACCTGTCAGCATTTGTGAGGACATGCCTGTTGTGGTTGCAAACGTTACTATTTTAACGGACTTTGTTATTCTTGATATTCCCGAGGACGATAGTATGTCTATTATTCTTGGAAGACCTTTTCTTAATACTGCAGGGGCTGTTATTGATTGCAACAAAGGCAATGTCACTTTTCATGTTAATGGTAATGAGCATACAGTACATTTTCTGAGGAAACAACCTCAAGTTCATAGTATCAATTCTATCAGAAAAATTCCATCGATTATATTTGGAGGGTTTGAATTTCCTCTTCCTACTGTCAAGAAGAAATATGATATACTTATTATTGGGGATGTGCATATCCCCGTTGAGGTAACCTAGTGTTATTTGAAATTTCTCCGGTTTCATGTTAATAGGAATGAGTTTGTTAACAAGACTTGATCAACCTTGTTAGTGGATTCCTTTTGATGAGCATGAGATGGATGAAACTAGAAGCACAACCTTCTGTACCCTCTTTATACTTTCTATTATTTAGTTGAAATAAAGTAAAAATAAATTATTTTCTGTCTGTTATCTGATCATCCGTGCAATATAAAATTACCTCGAAAATAAAAGTTCTCCAAATGCCCTGAAAATTAAATATGATTTTTTTCTAGAATATTTGAGGATTTATGGAACAAAGAACACACCAGGGGAGCCAACCACCTTGCCACGAGTGTGGAGGGCGCGCCCACCCCCCTAGGGCGCGCCCCCTGCCTCGTGGGCCCACAGTGGCCCTCCTCCTCTTATTCTTTTAGCCACACACTTCATCTTCCTCCCCCAAACACGAAAAACCAACTCAAATTCGAGTCCAAGCTCGTTTTGCTGCCATTTTCGATCTCCTTGCTCAAAGCACCTCTCACAAAACTGCTTGGGGAGATTGTTCCTTGGTATGTGACTCCTCCATTGGTCCAATTAGTTTTTGTTCTAGTACTTTATTCATTGCAAATTTTTGCTGCTTAGGTGACCCTGTTCTTGAGCTTGCATGTCAAATTTATATGGTCAAAAGTAGTTTTGATGCATGATATAGGCCCTAGGCACTTGTAGGAGTAGTTGCTATCAATATTATTGAGTTTGGTTTACTTTTATTTTGAAGTTACTAAAAATTTCAGAATTTTTCAAAAAATGATGAGGAGATTATTGAGGGGCTCATCGAGCCAAAGCTCGAAGGAAAAGGCACCGAAGCCTAAGTATAATTTTCCGCACACCGCGGAGGTTCGAGCGTGTCAATGGCCTTCTGAGGATTTCTTGAGAGCAGCCGGGATTTATGAAGATTTTCATGAGTTGGCTCATAATCCAGGACTCACTGCTTTCCTCCATGACCAATGCGATCAGTATCTCTTACTCACAAATACCTTTGTGCAAAACTTTCATTTTCATTTTAGGAACTCACCACCTACGGTGGAGTTCCATTTCTATGATGAGCATAAGGAGATATCACTTTATGATTTCTGTCGGATTTGTTTAGTCCCTTTTGGGGGCAAGACAGAAGAACCACATCATGATGATGTGGAGGGATTTATTAATACTATCACTGTAGGGGAAACTAGGAAGGTTTCCGATGCACGAATCACTAGTATACATTTTCCTGTCTTACATTACTTTGCATCATTTGCTAGTCGTTGCTTAATTGGTCGCGGAAACTGTGGAAACCTTAGTATCCCTGATATTATTATTTTGCTCCAAGGTTTATATAGTGATAACACTTTTAGTATGGGCGGCATTATTGCTAGACGGTTAAGTATGAACCGTACTAAGGGTCCCATCTTTGGAGGCATCTATGCTACACGCCTAGCTGCACATTTTAACATTCCTATTAGGCATGCTGAGAAGGAGGAAAAAGTGCTGCCTCGTATTTATTTTGATTATAAAAGTATGGTGGCACATGATTTTATTGTTAAGAATAGGGCAGGAGAGCTTAAATATCAATTGTTCTTTAATAAACATCATCCTGAGACCATTACCTTGTCTGCTCCTGCTTTGTTTAATTTGACTGTAGGCAAGTACCTTGTTCCGTTGACGGCTGTCCACGCCTACCGGAACCGTGCACCAGCCGAGGAGCCAGAACCGGAACCACAATTTGATCCTTCACGACAATCTAACTATTAGTGGGATCCGGAGATGATTGCCAGCCAGTGGAAATCAGAGCCTTCTTCTTCCTCATCGCAGTATGACCCCAACAACTATTATTATGGATATCAGCCAGGCCAGCCGTGGCCATAGACCAACTTAGGCCAAAAGCCTAAGCTTGGGGGAGTACGTATTTCTCACCGATATTACATTTATGTTCACACACACTCATTGCTAGATGTCGGTGCTCATACTTTTTCATTGTATCATCCATGCTAGTTTATTTTCTTTTATGCTTTCTTCTTGTGTGATTAATAAAACTTAAGAAAAACCAAAAAAACTAGTTGTAGCTTTTAATTAATTTACTTTCCATGCTTGTAGTAGTAATTAAAAAGAAAACCCAAAAATATTTCCCGTTCTTCTTTTGCTTGTTGGGAGCTTTCCCATGTAAATAGTTTTATTTATTTTCTTTTCTTTGGGGGTCAGTAGGAGAAGACAATGATTAAATTGTTGAAGTGGCTCTTACATGCATTATTGTTTATCTGACAAAAGAGCCCATATTGCCTTGTCTTCTCCTGTTTATTGAATGCTCGCAGATTCCAGCTTAGTCCAATGCACGTGCACTCTAATTATTATTCACATCGTTAGGTTGTGCAAGTGAAAGGCAATTATGATGATATATGATGGACTGACTAAGATCAGAAAAGCTGGTATGAACTCGACCTCTTTTGTTTTTGTAAATATGATGAGTTCATCGTTCTTGATTCAGCTTGATATGAATAAACATGTTTGCAATGACAATTAGAGATCATAGTTGCTTGTGCCATGCTTGATTAGCTGTGAGTTATAATGATTTACCTTGCGTGCCAACATGCTATTAAAATGGTTATGATGTGGTATGATAGGGTGGTATCCTCCTCTGAATGATTTAAGTGATTTGACTTGGCACATGTTCACGCATGTAGTTGAAACAAATCAACATAGCCTTCACGATATTTATGTTCATGGTGGATTATATCCTACTCATGCTTGCATCCAATGTTCATTAATTTTAATGCATATACATGGCTGTTGTCGCTCTCTAGTTGGTCGCTTCCTAGTCTTTTGCTAGCCTTCACCTGTACTAAGCGGGAATACTGCTTGTGCATCCGAACTCCTTAAACCCCAAAGTTATTCCACATGAGTTCACTATACCTTCCTATATGCGGTATCTACCTGTTGTTCCAAGTAAATTTGTATGCGCCAAACTCTAAACATTCAAATAAATATCCTGTTTTGTATGCTCGAATAGCTCATGTATCAACTAGGGTTGTCTGTATCTTCCATGTTAGGCGGGTTATTCTCAAGAGGAGTGGACTCCGTCCCTCACTCACGAGATAAATGGCTGGTCACCGGGATGCCCAGTCCCATGCTTTATGCAAACTAAATGAAAATAATTGCAAACAAAACTCCCCCTGGGACCTGATGTATGTTGGAGGCACTCGTTGTTTCGAGCAAGCCATGGATTGATGTTTGTTGGTGGAGGGGGAGTATAAACTTTACCATTCTGTCTGGGAACCGCCTATAATGTGTGTAGCATGGAAGATATCGCCATCTCTTGGTTGTTATGTTGACAATGAAAGTATACCGCTCAAAATATTATTCACCTCTATTTTAAAACCGAGCTCTAGCACCTCTACAAATCCCTGCTTCCCTCTGCGAAGGGCCTATCTATTTACTTTTATGTTGAGTCATCACCCTCTTATTAAAAAGCACTAGCTAGAGAGCGCAGCTGTCATTTGCATTCATTGTTGTTAGTTTACATTGGGTGTGACTGTGATTGGATCTCTTTTACCATGAATTATAATGTCTAGTCAGTCCTTGATCTTTAAAGGTGCTCTGCATTTATGTTTTGCGGTCTCAGAAAGGGCTAGCGAGATACCATCTTGTTATATCATATTATGATTGTTTTGAGAAAGTGTTGTCATCCGAGATTTATTATTATGGCTTGCTAGTTGATTATGTTATTGATATGAGTAATCATGAGACCTAAGAATTATTGCAAATGTGGTTAGTTATAATCTTTGCTGAAAACTTCAATGCTAGCTTGACATATTTACAACAACAAGAGCAAACAGAGTTTGTAAAAGTTTTTCTTTATTTCTTTCAGTTTGTCAACTGAATTGCTTGAGGACAAGCAAGGGTTTAAGCTTGGGGGAGTTGATACGTCTCCGTCGTATCCACTTTTCCAAACACTTTTGCCCTTGTTTTGGACTCTAACTTGTATGATTTGAATGGAACTAACCCGGACTGACGCTGTTTTCAGCAGAATTGCCATGATGTTGTTTTATGTGCAGAAAACAAAAGTTCTCGGAATGACCTGAAACTCCACGGAATATCTTACAATAAATAATAAAAAATCCTCGCCAAATATGAAGACCAAGGGGCCCACACCCTTCTCATGAGGGTGGAGGGCGCCCCCCCTTAGGGCGCGTCCCCTACCTCGTGGGCCCCCCTGGAGACCCCCCGACTCCAACTCCAACTCTATATAACTGTTTTCGTGTCACACCCTGATTTTCATGCGACAACACTTAAGCTAATAAATCATGATAAAGTGTGGTTTGACAAAAACTTTTGCATCATTTGGCTTTTCTTTTTGAGTTGGTTTTCTCTGTGTGGTTTTTCAAGTGCTCTTTAAAGTCAACTACTCCACCTTCCATACTTCATCTCCTTGCCCCAAACTTCCGCCCAATGATCATGTCATGTGTATAGTGCAATATAGTATTTTCTTACAAAAATAATTTGGCCAAATAGTATTTTCAAAAATTAGTTTTCCAAAAACCCCTGAATTGAGGTTTGCACTACAAGTACTTGATTTGGGGTATGAAAATATTTTTGAAACCTATTAGATATAGGATTCCCATAAACCACAAAAATATAATTTTAAAAGTTATTTTCCTATTTTATTTAAAAGCTTTTTCTTAAGGCCATAAATGGTCTTTAATAGGGAAAAATTATTTTATTGTTTCAAAAATATTTGACAAAAATCAGGGAAACTCAATGGACATATATTGTCCATATATAAGAGTTTAAACACATGGTCATGTTCAAAATATTGGTAAAATCCCTCAAAAACCCTTTCTAGATATTTCAAGCTTTTGAAATATTTACAAAGGAAATATTCCCCAAAAATTCCAAGAAAATTATATCATGTCACATATGACATGTTGGATGATCTTGCCAAGTCTCATGTCATGGAGAATAGTATAACCCCATGAAATCCCCTCAAAACCATTTCTGTCCATTTTGAAGTTTGAGCAACTTTACATTGCCAAACATGTCCAAATGTTCTAAAACTTGGTGCACCTGCTCAAATGGTCTAATTATTCATATATACCAAATGGCACAAGTTGGGGAGAATGTTATCTTGATCAAAGTGCCCCAAAACCCTCTCTGACCAGAATCAAATTTGAACAACTTTGTACTACCAACTTTATCTCCTTGACCCCAACTTTTGTGAGCATGTTCACATGACCAAATGAGTCCACTACACCAAGTGGTGCATCAGGGGGAAGTGATTTTATCAACTAGATCTACACAAGTCCATTTTTGTTGATTTCTAGGGTTTACAAAAGTTGCATTGGCAACTTTGCCCAAATAAGCTCCAAATTGGTGGAAAGCCCTAATTATATGTGTAATTTCACCCTCTAAGGTATCATGGCAAATGGAAATCATCTACTTGCCCAAACCATTATCAAACACCTTCTGACACTTTACCAAAATACCATTTTTGACCTCTTCCACTTATCTCCATGAGCTCAACTTTGTACCACAACTGATCCTGATCCTCTCCTATCTCCAGTAACTCTCCCCTTGCCATTGCTCAATGATTAAGGGGTATAATACCCCATTTACCTCCTTGGACAGCCACTCTCTCCCTCTTCTTCCACCTCTCTCTTCTCCTACTGGCCACCCAGGGCATCCAAAGCCCCTCCCCCTTTCTTTACTACACCCTAGAGCTACCAGACATATTTGGCCGCGCCCACCTTGCATAAAAAATAGCCATGCCGGCCATTTGGGCACTCTGGAGCGTGCTACAGTGCGCTCCCGCACTGTAGCCGCCCCCTTCCAACCGCCTTCGGCCATCTCGGGCCTCCCCAGCGCGCCCGATGATGCGCCTCGATGTCTGTGTCACGCCACGCCTCTGTCTCCCTCCTCTCGCCCCATCTCGCACGCGCGCCAGCCGCCCGAGCGCCCCAGTGAGCGCGCTCGCACGCGCGGAGCCTCTGGCCCCCTGCTTTCCCTCTCTTCTCTCCCCCGCCCTAGACCAACCCCACAAGCACCCTAGACATGCCCATGCGCGCCCCCGTGACCCATAGCAACCGCAGCAGGCTCGCCGGCGCACGGGTCCTCGGTGGACCGTCGCCCGCCTATTTAAGGGTCTCCCCGAGCTCTCCTCTCCTCACCACTCGCTCTCTGCACCACCAAATCACCCCCTGCACCCCCAATTCCTCTCCAGAGCTGCCCGAGCTCGAGATCGAGCTCGAGCTCCACCGCTTCGGCTCGCCGGAGTTTGCGAGGTACATGCCTCCCCCGCTCCTCCTCTGCCTCGATCTGGAACTCCCGAGCACCCCTGATCATTTCCCCTTTCTCCCCCGCTTCTTTTGCAGCCGGAAACGGCCGGAACCAACAACGCCCGAAGCTCCTCCGCCGCGAGACCTCGTCCCGGCGAACCAGGCCACCCCGGCGACCGCAACCACCTCCACCCAAAGGACGACTCGATGCTGAGTCCATTCGTACCCTCGCCCGACCTTGCCGTGCCCTACATCGACGTCGGTGAGCTTGCCGGCCCTCTGTCACAGGGTTAGGGATGACAGGCGGGCCCCGCCCGTCAGCCTCTCCTCTCCATCGCCCCGCTCTCTCTCGCTGACACCTGGGCCCCGCCCGTCAGGTTTAAACCTGGCGCGCGCGCGTGCACCAGTGCGCTGGGCCGCCTCTCTGGCTGGGCCTGCTGCGCTGCGGCTGTTCTGGCCCAGCAGGCACAGAGCCCTTTTTCCTTTTCTTTTTCTGTAACTTTTCCAAAAATTCCACATGATTAAATAATAATCCAAATGCAATAATTCCAACTCCTAAATTCTTGTAATAATCCCACCTATTTATTGGTGCAGTTTTCACTCTTATCAAACCAACTTTTCTTCAATATTCAAATTTAAATTTGAATTTAAGCATTTATGCGTGTCATTTAAAATTCCTAGCACTGTTTCCATGACTCCAAATCCAAAACTAGGAATTTTCCCCTTCTTAGTTTTCACCCTAGTATTTAACAAAAATGAGTTGACATTTTTCTGAGCACTTTGGTTTTTCTGTTTTATTATTGCCTTATTTTTCTCGTTATTATTTTGCGACGATAGATTGCGTTGCTGACGAAGGAGTTGGACCAGAAGACTTTGAAGACCCAGAAGACTTTGTTGAGCCAGGCAAGCAGCCCTTTGACCATGTCTATGAAACCCCTTTTTATGCATGACATATAGCACCATATTGTTGTTGCAACGGAATCATGATGAGGTGGAACCACCTTGATGGTTTGCCTCCGTTACTTCCTCGTTGATACTTGCATTGTGCATGACCCTACCTCCTTATGAGGGTTATGCCGGTGGGAGTAGATAGGATGCTAAAGTAGTTGCTACGCAAAAAGGGACGGGAATATGCATGGTGATGGAGACAAAGTATTTTCAAAGGACTTTTCGAAAACCCCGTCGGGTGCCACTTATGCCGAGGGAGATAATGAGGTGGGTAACCGCTTGATGACGAAGTGGTGTACTGAGGCAAGTGTGTGTGTGTTGCTTTCAAAAACGGATTGGTTTAAGTTGCGAGCGTTATTCCAACCTTACATGTGCAACCACTCTACCCTTATATGGGAAAGGGCATTATTGATTACCTAGGCCGATACTAGCTTGGAGCCCGCATTACTAGTGACGGGGAGAGTTGGTGCTCTCTCTCAGGACGGGGTCGTGCCAGGTAGGGCGGCCAAGAACATTTTTATGGGGCACCGGACACACCGTTGGTACCCCGTGCCAGTGGTATGTGATGAATATGGGAGCGAGGCTCCACAATTTTAAGTTGTGAAATGTTGGGCACGGGGGTTACTACCAATCGAGTGGACTCCATGTTAGTGTTGTCTAGGGAAAGATAGTGATCGGGTGCTTACCCCGGGTACTTGAGGTACCGCGGGTCGTGGATGACACAGAAGTTCCCCGGATCTTGTGGGTAAAGTGTGCAACCTCTGCAGAGTTTAAAACTATTTGAATAGCCGAGTCCACGGTCAAGGACAGTTGGGTAACCGCTCTTGGGCTACGTCCACATGTTTACAAACCAGTGTATGTGTTTGGATAAGTGGGAAGAACTACTTGGGTCAAGTCAAAGGACTTGACATGATTGAGTTGGGTTGACGCCCACTCTATTTATGTTGATATCTGTAACCTGTCCTCATGGTTACTTGAATTCTCCTGATGCATGTCTTACAAGTTGTTGAACATGTCATTGCACTCAAAACTAGCTTTCTGCAAAAATTTACCTATATCATGCATTGTTGTATCTTGAGCCAAAACATGGGTTGCTTGCGAGTACATTCAAAGTACTCATTGGCTTGCCACTGGTTATTTAATTGGCCAGGCATGGAAGGACAGGAGTTCGAAGAAGAGTTCTTTGGAGACGAACATGCGAACTAGGACGTTTCCCAGTTAGAATGCCTGTAGGGTTAAGACAGATGGCATGGGTTCTACTTATCGACGAAGATTTCCGCTGCTTAAGTTTATTTGGCATTCATCCCTTGTGGCTTTATCTATGTAAGACTTGACCATAATGGTCATAATTTGTGTAAGACTATATGTATGGATGTAAGACTCTTGTTATTCAGCTTCTAGGTGTTCAGTGAGCATTGATCTCTGGGATCACTGTACACGTGCATTCGGTGATCACGACTTGTGAGTCGGGGTCCCCACATTTCGGGGAGAAAAAATAAGAGAAGAAATCATCGCATTTTACGATACAGAGCCGCCGCCAAGCCCTAAAACCTCTCGGGAGGACTGATCTGGAGTCCGTTCGGGGCTCCGGAGAGGGGGATTCGTCGTCGTCATCATCATCAACCATCCTCCATCATGAATTTCATGATGCTCACCGCCGTGTGTGAGTAATTCCATCGTAGGCTTGCTGGACACTGATGGGTTGGATGAGATTCACCATGTAATCGAGTTAGTTTTGTTAGGGTTTGATCCCTAGTATCCACTATGTTCTGAGATTGATGTTGCTATGACTTTGCTATGCTCAATGCTTGTCACTAGGGCCCGAGTGGCATGATTTCAGATCTGAACCTATTATGTTTTCATCAATATATGAGAGTTCTAGATCCTATCTTGCAAGTCTATAGTCACCTATTATGTGTTATGATCCGTTAACCCCGAAGTGACAATAATCGAGATACTTACCGGTGATGACCGTAGTTTGTGGAGTTCATGTATTCACTATGTGCTAATGCTTTGTTCCGGTTCTCTATTAAAAGGAGGCCTTAATATCCCTTAGTTTCCATTAGGACCCTGCTGCCACGGGAGGGTAGGACAAAAGATGTCATGCAAGTTCTTTTCCATAAGCACGTATGACTATATTCGGAATACATGCCTACATTACATTGACAAATTGGAGCTAGTTCTGTGTCACCCTATGTTATGACTGTTACATGATGAACTGCATCCGACATAATTATCCATCAGGCCTTGTTCGGTTGGGTGCGAATCCGAGTGGATTGAAGGGGTTTGAAGGGGATTTAAACCTCTTGTAAGTCAAAATACAAGCCAATCCTTGCCAATCCCCTCCAATCCTCTTGGGGAGAGGATTAACCGAACAAGCCCTCATTGATCCGATGCCTACGAGCTTTCCATATACTGGTTTACGCTTATTTACTTTCCCGTTGCTATTGTTACAATCACTACAAAACACCAAAAACATTACTTTGCTTTCATTACTCTTTTGTTACCGTTACCATCACTATCATATTACTTTGCTACTAAACACTTTGCTGCAGATACTAAGTTTCCAGGTGTGGTTGAATTGACAACTCAGCTGCTAATACTTGAGAATATTCTTTGGCTCCCCTTGTGTCGAATCAATAAATTTGGGTTGAATACTCTACCCTTGAAAGCTGTTGCGATCCCCTATACTTGTGGGTTATCATTCGTCTTCATGATCCGACCGATCCTGGCACCGAAGGTACGACACCTCCGCGATCTGCACACGTTCAGCTCGGTGACATCCCACAAACTCTAGATCCAGCTAAGTGTCGAGGGAGAGCTTCATCAGCACGACGGCGTGATGACGGTGATGATGAAGTTACCGACGCAGGGCTTCGCCCAAGCACTACAATGATATGACCGTGGTGGAAATATGTGGAGGGGGCACCCCACACGGCTAAACAATCAACTTGTGTGTCTATGGGTGCCCCATCCCCCGTATATATAGGAGTGGAGGAGGGGGAGGGCTGGCCCTCTATGGCACGCCCAAGGGGGAGTCCTACTCCCGGTGGGAGTAGGATTCCCCCTTTCCCTTGTTAGAGTAGGAGAGAAGGAAGGGGGAGAGAGAGGGAAGGAGGGGGCACCCAATTCGGATTGGGTTAGGGGGCGCGCCCTCCACCTTGGCCGCCTCCTCCTCTCTCTCACTGGGGCCCATTAAGGCCCATACACTCCCGGGAGGGTTCCGGTAACCCCCCGATACTCCGGTAAATGCCCGAACTCACCCGAAACCATTCTGATGTCCAAACATAGCCTTCCAATATATCGATCTTTATGTCTCGACCATTTTGAGACTCCTCGTCATGTCCGTGATCATATCCGAGACTCCGAACTACCTTCGGTACATCAAAACACATAAACTCATAATACCGATCATCGTCGAACATTAAGCGTGTGGACCCTACGGGTTCGAGAACTATGTAGACATGACCGAGACTCATCTCCGGTCAATAACCAATAGCGGAACTCAGATGCTCATATTGGTTCCCACATATTCTACGAAGATCTTTATCGGTCAAACCGCATAACAACATACGTTGTTCCCTTTGTCATCGGTATGTTACTTGCCCGAGATTCGATTGTTGGTATCTCAATACCTAGTTCAATCTCGTTGCCGGAAAGTCTCTTTACTCATTCCGTAGTGCAACATCCCGTAACTAACTCATTAGTCACATTGCTTGCAAGGCTTATAGTGATGTGCATTACCGAGAGGGCCCAGAGATACCTCTCCGACAATCAGAGTGACAAATCCTAATCTCGATCTATGTCAACTCAACAAACACCATCGGAGACACCTCTAGAGCATCTTTATAGTCACCCAGTTACATTGTGGCATTTGATAGCACACTAAGTGTTGGGGATATAGCTTCTGAGTTAACCCGCCCAGGAGGGTCGGGTTATATACCAGGCGATTTGTAGGACAATGCCCAGGAAGGAGTTGAAGATGGCGGTTTATGAAGATGACTTGTGAAGAGCTCAAAGGCCCACAGGCGGCTTAAGGCCCGTAGGTGTAAACCGCCATATGTATGTGACTTGTGCTATAAGGCAATTGTAATTAGGTCACCTAGCCGGATACGTTTGTAAGCCGGCCGGGACTCTGTAGGCCACCGGGCGTCAACCTGTGTATATAAAGGGACAATCCGCCGGCGAGTTAGGGACAACAGACAACAAACCAAGAACTAGGTCAAGCGTATTCGCTCCCTGGTAATCGAGATCTAGCAATACCACTTCCAACTGGATTAGGCCTTTACCTTCACCGCAAGGGGCCGAACCAGTATAAAACTCCCGTGTCCTTTGCCCCATTAAACCCCTTGAAGCTAACCTAGTGCGATGGCTCCACGACTAAGTCCTCACACTAGGATATCTGCCGTGACTAATCCATGATAGTTGGCTTCCACCGTGGGGCCAGCGCATGGTGGTTTCGAGCTCTTGAAGGGTAACTTCGAAGGGATCAAGGGATACACCGTGGGACGGATGACCAAGAGTCGACGCAGCAAGCTCTACATCGATGACGCAGACTGGGGCCCCGAGGCCGGCTCAATTGAGTATGGGTACCGGGTCACCTTTGGTGGAATTTATATCTTCATCAGCAAGATCGGTGAACCGGGCCCTGAGCCGGACATCTGCACTGACATCATTGAGACGGCTCAGCGTGCGAGATCCGCCCGAGTTCAGCCCGCCATGAATCGTGCCTTCGTGGGATTCATCCATGGAACGGAATCTGAGGATAGATCGGTATCTGGTCATGAGACGGTTGTTTACTCTGATGGTGAGTCGTCCACCGGTGAGATTGAGTCATTGTATCAACTGCAAGATGGCCGGCTTGGGGGCTGTTCCGATGGTGACAGTATTCCGGGCCCCTACGAGCCGCCGAACCGGGTTGCGATCTTCATGGCCGGTATGCAGCCGGTACAACATTCTTCAACTGCAGCGGCATTAATCTCCGGGTCAGCAGCCGAGGCAGGAGGCCCTGCACGCCCACCTGCTCAAGTCTTGTCCGACTTACTAGACACCTTGGCAACACTGCTGACGATGGAGGTTAACCCGAATAACCGAGATCAGCATAACGCGGAAGTCACAAAATTGCAAGATCAGATAACCCAAGCTAAGGAATACCTGGCGGCTGAAGATGCCAGGATGGCCACGGAGCGGGTTACATTGGATGCTCGGGCACAGTGGATTCAGTCGGAGTCTTACCGGCTCATGCCAGATCAGAACGCTTCGAACAAAGTCATGAGGAGGAGGCATCAGACTCGTCTGCCTTCGGTCTACGAGGCAAGAAATCTTTTTAACACGCCAGGAGCAGGAACCAGTAACCCGCCAGTGGTAGACCGGGTTGAAGCGCCTAGGATGGGAACGTCGGTTCAGTCGCGCACGACGGACCCGCCTCGTCAGAACAATATCCTACCACAACACATGCCGACACCATCGGGTCATTACTCTAACCCTTTGGATAACATGATTGTGGCAGCATCATGATTGGCGGCTCTCCCAGTTGAAGGGGAGTCTCCGACAACAGTTGAAATGCGGAGGGCTAGAGAGCTCCTTCAGACAGCATTGGTTCAGCAGCAGGCTTATTCTTACAGTCAAGACAAGATTCATTCGACCCCTTGACCGAGCCAGAGTTACAGCAGGCATATCGATGAGCCGGCTGTGTCAAGCAACGGGTGACACCGCAATCTGCCCCGTGGACATAACCCGATGGGTGATGGAGCTGATGCACATAACATAATGGATCAAGGTAGGGCATGTCGGGAGGCTGACCTGGCGGCTCAGTATGCGGCCCGTCAACCTTCTCTGGTTCGTCTGACAACTTCGGTGGACCCATGTGAAACCTTTAGGAATTTGGGCGTGCCGTGTTTAGTGTCGGCTTTACGTAATGAGCATCTACCCAAGTATTTCAAGGGTCCTCGCAAGGTGCCTAACTATACAACCGACTTACCTCCTGAAGCATGGGTCGAGAGTTATGAGATGGCCATGGAATTGCTAGATGTTAGCAATGATGCGTGTGCTAAATATTTCCCCCTGATGTTAGATGGAATGGACCGCACTTGGTTGAAGGGGCTCCCTGCCAACTCCATTGGGTCATGGGCCGAGTTAAAGGCCCGGTTTATCCAGAATTTCAAAGATACATGCAAGAAGCATATGTCAATTGTGGATCTGGATGCCTGTGTCCAAGAAGACTGTGAGTCAACAACCCATTGGGTGCGCCGGGTCTCGACTATCTTACATTCATCGGATCGCATCAATGTCGGTTCAATAGTCATAATGTTGGAGAAGAATTGTCGTTTTACGCCTCTTAAGCATAAGTTAGGACGGCTCAAGAGCCACTGCAGTGACATGGGGGAACTGATGGCGACACTGGTTAGGTATGCTGACTCTGATGGTACCAAGGACCCCGAGTCTGATGATGAAAAGTCGGTAAAGGGAAAGAAGAGCAGCAGCACCAGAGGGCAGCAGCATAACCCGACAAGTCATGGAAGCAATGGTAAGCGCAAAGCTGATAATAGTTTGGACTTTGTGGCTAACACCAATGTGCGGAGTAATGGTTAGCGTCGTAAGGGTAAGCCGCCCCCACGGGTTGGAGGGTTAGGCTTCAATCTTGAGCAGCTGCTAAATCAACCCTACCCAAGGCATGGTACACGAGAAAGACCGTCTGGCCACCTCTGGAAGGATTGCTTCATTATGAAGGAGTAATTCCAGTCTTTTTCAAGACAGTCATGGGTCGGGTGGTGGCTTAGGATCCGGATCTCATGGACCGGGTTACAACGGTGGCGGTTCTAGCTCTAGATTCGAAGTTAATCCAGGCAATCAAGGCAACCAGGGTAGTTATCATCAACAGTCAGGTCAGGGGAATCAACAACAACAATCGGGGTATCAGAGTAACCAAAAGCAGTTGAACAGCGGGCAATACCATGTCTTCACCACAAGTTTATGCAAACGGGATCAGAAGCTCCATAAAAGGGCGGTGAACGCCATTGAGCCGACAGTTCCCCGTTACTTGCGCTGGTCTAAGCAGCCCATTGTGTGGAGTCGGGAAGATCACCCGCCCCGGGTTGATAATCCGGGTCACTTGGCTTTGGTGGTCGCACCTTAGGTCGGAGGATATAAGTTCACCAAGGTACTCATGGACGGAGGGAGCAACATCAATATCCTTTATTATGAAACTTTTCGTCGCATGTGGTTGATGGATAAAAATCTTAAACCGTCAAACATTGTTTTCCACGGCGTGGTGCCTGGTAAGTCGGCATACCCAGTTGGTAAGATAGCTCTGGAAGTTGCTTTTGGAGATGATCATGACTCTAGGTCGGAGACATGGACCTTTGAAGTAGTCAAGATTCACAGCCCGTATCATGCTCTGTTTGGATGGCCGGCTTATGCCAAATTCATGGCGCGGCCTTGTTATGTTTATCTGCAGCTCAAGATGCCGGGTTACAAGGGGACCATCACAGTGCATGGAAGCCGAAAGATAGCTTTGGAGTGCGAAGAAGGTGATGCAGCTTATGCTGAGTCGGTTTGTGCAACGGAGGAGTTAAAATTTTATAAGGACAACGCTGATCTGGCGGATATGACACCTTTGAAGAAGCCAACTACAGAGCATGATCCAGTCTTGAAGTTCAAGTCGGCATATGATACCAAGCTAGTTGTTTTCGTTCCTAGCGATTCATGCAAGCAGTTCAGTATCAGTGCCAATCTGGATCTGAAATAGGAAGGCGCGCTCATCGAGTTCATCCTTGAGAACCGGGACATCTTTGCATGGAAACCTTCTAACATGCCAGATGTATCGAGGGAACTCGCTGAGCACACTCTTAATATTGATCCCAAGTTTAAACCGGTCAAGCAGTTTCTTTGTCGTTTAAATGAAGAAAGGTGTAAGGCCATCGGTGAAGAGGTGGCCCGGCTCTTGGTGGCCGATATGTCCATTTTGCATCATGCTTTTATATCGATATTTATTGCATTATGGGCTGTTATTACACATTATGTCACAATACTTATGCCTATTCTCTCTTATTTTATAAGGTTTACATGAAGAGGGGGAATGCCGACAGCTGGAATTCTGGGCTGGAAAGGGAGCAAATATTAGAGACCTATTCTGCACATCTCCAAAAGTCCTGAAACTTCACAGGAGCACGTTTCAGAATATATAAAAAATATTGAGCGAAAGAAGTACCACACGGGGGCCACCCACCGTCCACGAGGGTGGGGGCGCGCTCTACCCGCTAGGCGCGCCCCCTACCTCATGGGCCCCCTGGTAGCCCTCTGATGCCAATCTTTGGCTATATGGAGTCTTTCATCGAGGAAAAAAATCATAAGCAAGCTCACGAGACGAAACTCCGCCGCCACGAGGCGGAACCTTGGCGGAACCAATCTAGGGCTCCAGCGGAGCTGTTGTGCCGGGGAAACTTCCCTCCGGGAGGGGGAAATCATCATCATCGTCATCACCAACGATCCTCTGATCAGGAGGGGGTTAATCTCCATCAACATATTCACCAGCACCATCTCATCTCAAACCCTAGTTCATCTCTTGTATCCAATCTTTGTCCCAAAGCCTTAGATTGGTACCTGTGGGTTGCTAGTAGTGTTGATTACACCTTGTAGTTGATGCTAGTTGGTTTATTCGGTGGAATATCATATTCTCAGATCCATTATGCATATAAATACCCCTCTGATTATGAACATGAATATGCTTTGTGAGCAGTTACGTTTGTTCCTGAGGACATGGGAGAAGTCTTGCTATAAGTAGTCATGTGAATTTGGTATTCGTTCGATATTTTGATGAGATGTATGTTGTCTTTCCTCCATGGTGTCATGTGAACGTCAACTACATGAAACTTTACCATTGTTTGGGCCTAGGGGAAGGCATTGGGAAGTAATAAGTAGATGATAGGTTGCTAGAGTGACAGAAGCTTAAACCCTAGTTTATGAGTTGCTTCATAAGGGGCTGGTTTGGATCCATATGTTTCATGCTATGGTTAGGTATACCTTAATACTTCTTTTGTAGTTGCGGATGCTTGCAATAGGCATTAATCATAAGTGGGATTCTTGTCCAAGGAAGGACAGTACCCAACCACTGGTCCACCCACATATCAAATTATCAAAGTACCGAACACGAATAATACGAGCGTGATGAAAACTAGCTTGACGATAATTCCCATGTGTCCTCGGGAGCGCTTTCCTTTATATAAGAGTTTGTCCAGGCTTGTCCTTTGCTACAAAAAGTATTGGGCCATCTTTCTGCACCTTATTTACCTTTATTGCTTGTTACCCATTACAAATTGCCTTATCACAAAACTATCTGTTACCGATAATTTCAGTGCTTGCAGATAATACCTTACTGAAAACCGCTTATCATTCCTTCTGGTCCTCATTGGGTTCGACACTCTTACTTATCAAAAAGGCTACGAATGATCCCCTACACTTGTGGGTCATCAAGACTCTTTTCTCGTGTCGTTGCCGGGGAGTGAAGCGCCTTTGGTAGGTGGAATTTGGTAAGGAAAAATTTATATAGTGTGCTGAAGTTTACTCTCACTTGTTACTATGGAACATAATCCTTTGAGGGGCTTGTTCGGGGTATCTTCGCCCCGATCAGTAGAGCAAAGAGTTGCTCCTCAACCTACTGAACCTACTGAAAATGTTTACTTTGAAATTCCTTCGGGTATGATAGAGAAACTGCAAGCTAATCCTTTCACATGTGATGGAACATTACATCCCAATTTGCACCTAATCTATGTGAATGAAATTTGTGGATTATTTAAGCTTGCAGGTATGCCCGAGGATGTTATCAAGAAGAAGGTCTTCCCTTTGTCTTTGAAGGGAAAGGCATTGACATGGTTTAGGCTATGTGATGATATGGGATCATGGAACTACAACCGATTGAAATTGGAATGTCATCAGAAGTTTTATCCTATGCATCGTGTTCATCGTGATCGTAATTATATATATAATTTTTGGCCTCGCGAAGGAGAAAGCACCGCTCAAGCTTGGGGGAGGCTTAAGTCAATGTTATATTCATGCCCCAATGATGTGCTCTCAAGAGAAATTATTATTCAAAAAATTTATGCTCGACTTTCTCTCGATAATCGCTCCATGCTCGATACTTCTTGTACTGGCACTTTTATGATGAAGACTATTGAATTCAAATGGGATTTATTGGAAAGAATTAAATGCAACCCTGAAGATTGGCATCTCGATGAAGGTAAGGAGTCAGGTATAACACCTAAGTTTGATTGTGTTAAATCTTTTATGGATACCGATTCTTTCTGTGAATTTAGCACTAAATATGGACTTGACTCTGAGATAGTGGCTTCTTTCTGTGAATCCTTTGCTACTCATGTTGATCTCCCTAAGGAGAAGTGGTTTAAATATAATCCTCCCATTGAAGTAAAAATAGTTACACCTATTAAAGTTGAAGAAAAGACTATCACTTATAGTGATCGTGTTGTTCCTACTGCTTATATTGAGAAACCACCTTTCCCTGCTAGAATAAAGGATCATGCTAAAGCTTCAATTGTGGTTCATGAGAGTAATACTAGAACACGTACATCCTCTGAGCAAATTAAAGTTGAACCTAGTGTTGCTATGGTTAAAGGGCCGATGATATTGATGGGCATGTTATTTACTTCTGTGATGAAGCTGCTAGAATTGCTAGACCTGATACTAAGAATAAACATAGACATGTTGTAGGCATGCCTGTTATTTCTGTTAAAATAGGAGATCATTTCTATCATGGCTTATGTGATATGGGTGCTAGTGCAAGTGCAATACATCATTCCTTATACAAAGAA
The DNA here is from genome assembly GCF_002162155.2 of Triticum dicoccoides. Classification (NCBI taxonomy): domain Eukaryota; kingdom Viridiplantae; phylum Streptophyta; class Magnoliopsida; order Poales; family Poaceae; genus Triticum; species Triticum dicoccoides. The sequence continues at coordinate 124,853,047 of NC_041380.1, read as the reverse complement.
ATTATGTATGATATTGCACCTGCTGAGTTAGAAGAAATTGATGTTACAATTAAGCTTGCCAATAGAGATACTATTTCATTAGTTGGGATTGTTAGAGATGTTAAAATCTTGTGTGGGAAAGTTAAATATCCTACTGATTTTCTTGTTCTTGGTTCCCCACAAGATGACTTTTGTCCCATTATATTTGGTAGACCCTTCTTGAATACTGTTAATGCCCAGATAGACTGCAAAAAGGATGTTGTTACTATTGGTATAGGGGATTTGTCTCATGAGTTTAATTTTGCTAAATTTCATAGACAACCCCATAATAAATAATTGCCTAGTAAAGATGGTATTATTGGTCTTGCTTCTATCGTCGTGCCTCCTAGTGATCCTTTAGAACAATATTTGCTAGACCATGAAAATGATATGTTTATGAATGAAAGAAGGGAAATAGATGAAGTATTCTTTAAACAGGGACCTATTTTGAAACACAACTTGCCTTTTGAAATCCTAGGGGATCCGCCTCCACCTAAGGGCGATCCCATGTTTGAGCTTAAACCTTTACCTGATACTCTTAAATGTGCTTATCTTGATGAGAAAGAGATATATCCTGTTATTATTAGTGCTAACCTTTCAGAGGATGGAGAAAAGAAATTATTGAAAACTCTAAAGAAACACCAGGTTGCTATTGGATATACTCTTGAAGATCTTAAGGGCATTAGTCCCACTCTATGCCAGCACAAAATAAAATTGGAGAAAGATGCAAAATCGGTTGTTGATCACCAACGACGGTTAAATCCTAAGATGAAAGAAGTGGTAAGAAAAGAAATACTAAAGCTTCTGGAGGTAGGTATAATTTATCCCGTTGCTGATAGTCAGTGGGTGAGTCCTGTCCATTGTGTCCCTAACAAGGGAGGTATTACTGTTGTCCCTAATGATAAAGATGAATTGATCCCACAAAGAATTGTTACACGTTATAGAACGGTAATTGATTTCCGCAAATTAAATAAAGCTACTAAAAAGGATCATTACCCTTTACCTTTTATTGATCAAATGCTAGAAAGATTATCCAAACATACACATTTTTGCTTTCTAGATGGCTATTCTGGGTTCTCTCAAATACCTGTATCAAAAGAGGATCAAGAAAAGACAACTTTTACTTGCCCTTTCAGTACCTTTGCTTATAGATGTATGCCTTTTGGCTTATGTAATGCACCTGCTACCTTTCAAAGATGTATGACTGCTATATTCTCTGACTTTTGTGAAAAGATTGTTGAGGTTTTCATGGATGATTTCTCTGTTTATGGAACTTCTTTTGATGATTACTTAAGCAACCTTGATCGAGTTTTGCAGAGATGTGAAGAAACTAATCTTGTCTTGAATTGGGAGAAGTGCCACTTTATGGTTAATGAAGGTATTGTCTTGGGGCATAATTTTTTTGAAAGAGGTATTGATGTTGATAAAGCTAAAGTCGATGCTATTGAAAAGATGCCGTGTCCCAAGGATATTAAAGGTATAAGAAGTTTCCTTGGTCATGTCAGTTTTTATAGGAGGTTCATTAAGGACTTTTCTAAAATTTCCAGGCCTCTGACTAATCTCTTACAAAAAGATGTTCCTTTTATCTTTGATGATGATTGTGTAGAAGCATTTGAAATACTTAAGAAAGCTTTAATTTCTGCACCCATTGTTCATTCACCTGATTGGAATTTACCCTTTGAAATTATGTGTGATGCTAGTGATTATGCTGTAGGGGGCTACCTCTTGAGCACTGCGTTGGATTTCCTTGAAGAGGAAAGGATGATGCAGCAAAGTAGCGTAAGTATTTCCCTTAGTTTTTGAGAACCAAGGTATCAATCCAGTAGGAGTCTACGCGCGAGTCCCTATTACCTGCACAAAACAAATAACTCCTCGCAACCAACGCGATAAGGGGTTGTCAATCCCTTCACGGTCACTTACGAGAGTGAGATCTGATAGATATGATAGAATAATATTTTTGTATTTTTGTGATAAAGATGCAAATAAAATAAAAGCAAAGTAAAAATCAAAGGAACTAACTAAGTATTGGAAGATTAATATGATGAAGATAGACCCATGGGCCATAGGTTTGTCTAGTGGCTTCTCTCAAGAGCATAAGTATTTTACGGTGAGTGAACGAATTACTGTTGAGCAACTAACAGAATTGAGCATAGTTATGAGAATATCTAGGTATGATCATGTGTATAGGCATCACGTCCGAGACAAGTAGACCGACTCCTGCCTGCATCTACTACTATTACTCCACTCATCGACCGCTATCCAGCATGCATCTAGAGTATCAAGTTCATGAAAACAGAGTAACGCCTTAAGCAAGATGACATGATGTAGAGGGATAAATTCATGCAATATGATAAAAAAAACATCTTGTTATCCTCGATGGCAACAATACAATACGTGCCTTGCTGCCCCTACTATCACTGGGAAAGGACACCGCAAGATTGAACCCAAAGCTAAGCACTTCTCCCATTGCAAGAAAGATCAATCTAGTAGGCCAAATCAAACTGATAATTTGAAGAGACTTGCAAAGATAACCAATCATACATAAAAGAATTCAGAGAAGATTCAAATATTGTTCATAGATAATCTTGATCATAAACCCACAATTCATCGGTCTCAACAAACACACGGCAAAAAAGAAGATTACATCGAATAGATCTCCACAAGAGAGGGGGAGAACATTGTATTGAGATCCAAAAGGAGAGAAGAAGCCATCTAGCTAATAACTATGGACCCGAAGGTCTGAAGTAAACTACTTACACTTCATCGGATAGGCTATGGTGTTGATGTAGAAGCCCTCCATGATGGATGGCCCCTCCGGCGGAGCTCCGGAACAGGCCCCAAGATGGGATCTCGTGGATACAGAAGGTTGCGGCGGTGGAATTAGGTTTTTGGCTCCGTATCTGATTGTTTGGGGGTATGTAGGTATATATAGGAGGAAGGAGTACGTCGGTGGAGCAACAGGGGGCCCACGAGGGTGGAGGGCGCGCCTGGGGGGTAGGCGCGCCCTCGTACCTCATGGCTTCCCTGTTGGTTGCTTGACGTAGGGTCCAAGTCTCCTGGATCTTGTTTGTTCCAAAAATCACGTTCCTGAAGGTTTCATTCCGTTTGGACTCCGTTTGATATTCCTTTTCTTTGAAACCCTAAAATAGGCAAAAGCAGCAATTCTGGGCTGGGCCTCCGGTTAATAGGTTAGTCCCAAAAATAATATAAAAGTGGATAATAAAGCCCAATAATATCCAAAATAGTAGATAATATAGCATGGAGCAATCAAAAATTATAGATACGTTGGACACGTATCAAGCATCCCCAAGCTTAATTCCTGCTCGTCCTCGAGTAGGTAAATGATAAAAACAGAATTTTTGATGCGGAGTGCTACTTGGCATAATTTTAATGTAATTCTTCTTAATTGTGGTATGAATATTCAGATCTGAAAGATTCAAGACAAAAGTTCATATTGACATAAAAATAATAATACTTCAAGCATACTAACCAAGCAATTATGTCTTCTCAAAATAACATGGCCAAAGAAAGTTATCCCTACAAAATCATATAGTCTGCCTATGCTCTATATTTACCACACAAAGTATTTAAATCATGCACAACCTCGATGACAGGCCAAGAAATTGTTTCATACTTTTGACATTCTCAAAACTTTTTCAATATTCACACAATACATGAGCGTGAGCCATGGATATAGCACTATAGGTGGAATAGAATGGTGGTTGTGGAGAAGAAAAAAAGGGAGAAGATAGTCTCACATCAACTAGGCATATCAACGGGCTATGGAGATGCCCATCAATAGATATCAATGTGAGTGAGTAGGGATTTCCATGCAACGGATGCACTAGAGCTATAAGTATATGAAAGCTCAAAAAGAAACTAAGTGGGTGTGCATCCAACTTGCTTGCTCATGAAGACCTAGGGCATTTTGAGGAAGCCCATCATTAGAATATACAAGCCAAGTTCTATAATGAAAAATTCCCACTAGTATATGAAAGTGACGAAATGAGAGACTCTCTACTATGAATATCATGGTGCTACTTTGAAGCACAAGTGTGGTAAAAGGATAGTAGCATTGACCCTTCTCTCTTTTTCTCTCATTTATTTATTTATTTTTATTTGGGCCTTTTCTCCTTTTTTATGGCCTCTTTTCTTTCTCCTTTTTTTTTATTTTTCGTCTGGAGTCTCATCCCGACTTGTGGGGGAATCATAGTCTCCATCATCCTTTCCTTACTGGGACCATGCTCTAATAATGATGATCATCACACTTTTATTTTCTTACAACTCAACAATTACAACTCGATACTTAGAACAAAATATGACTCTATATGAATGCCTCCGGCGGTGTACCGGGATATGCAATGACTCATGAGTGACATGTATGAAAGAATTATGAACGGTGGCTTTGCCACAAATACTATGTCAACTACATGATCATGCTAAGAAATATGACAATGATGGAGTGTGTCATAATAAACGGAATGGTGGAAAGTTGCATGGCAATATTATCTCGGAATGGCTATGGAAATGTCATAATAGGTAGGTATGGTGGCTGTTTTGAGGAAGGTATATGGTGGGTGTATGATACCGGCGAGAGGTGCGCGGTATTAGAGAGGCTAGCAATGGTGGAAGGGTGAGAGTGCGTATAATCCATGGACTCAACATTAGTCATAAAGAACTCATATACTTATTGCAAAAATCTACAAGTTATCAAAGCAAAGTATTACGCGCATGCTCCTAGGGGGATAGATTGGTAGGAAAAGACCATTGCTCGTCCCCGACCGCCACTCATAAGGAAGACAATTAATAAATAAATCATGCTCTGACTTCATCACATAATGGTTCACCATACGTGCATGCTACGGGAATCACAAACTTTAACACAAGTATTCTTCAAATTCACAACTACTCAACTAGCACAACTTTAATATCACCATCTTCATATCTCAAAACAATTATCAAGCATCAAACTTCTCATTGTATTCAACACACTCACAAGAAAGTTTTATTATTAATCTTGTATACCAAGCATATTAGGATTTTAAGCAAATTCCCATGCTATTTAAGACTCTCAAAATAATATAAGTGAAGCATGAGAGATCAATAGTTTCTATAAAACAAATCCACCACCGTGCTCTAAAAGATATAAGTGAAGTACTAGAGCAAAACTATATAACTCAAAAGATACAAGCGAAGCACATAGAGTATTCTAACAAATTCCAAATCATGTATGGCTCTCTCAAAAGGTGTGTACAGCAAGGATGATTGTGGTAAACTAAAAAGTAAAGACTCAAATCATACAAGACGCTCCAAGCAAAACACATATCATGTGGCGAATAAAAATATAGCTCCAAGTAAAGTTACCGATAGAAGTAGACGAAAGAGGGGATGCCTTCTGGGGCATCCCCAAGCTTTGGCTTTTAGGTGTCCTTAGATTATCTTGGGGGTGCCGTGGTAATCCCCAAGCTTAAGCTCTTGCCACTCCTTGTTCCATAATCCATCAAATCTTTACCCAAAACTTGAAAACTTCACAACACAAAACTTAAAGTAGAAAATCTCGTGAGCTCCGTTAGCGAAATAAAACAAAAGACCACTTCAAGGTACTGTAATGAACTCATTCTTTATTTATATTGGTGTTAAACCTACTGTATTCTAACTTCTCTATGGTTTATAAACTATTTTACTAGCCATAGATTCATCAAAATAAGCAAACAACACATGAAAAACAGAACAGTCTGTTGTAATCTGAAGCTAGCGCAGGATATGGAACCCTAAAAATTCTAAAATAAATTGCTGTACGTGAGGAATTTATCTATTAATCATCTGCAAAAAGAATTAACTAAATAGCACTTTCCAAATAAAAATGGCAGCAGTTCTCGTGAGCGCTAAAGTTTCTGTTTTTTACAGCAAGTGTAACAAGACTTTCCTCAAGTCTTCCCACCGGTTCTACTTGGCACAAACACTAATTAACACAAACTAAACAGAGGCTAAATAAATTATCTATTACTAAACAGGAGCAAAAATCAAGGAATAAAAATAAATTTGGGTTGCCTCCCAACAAGCGCTATCGTTTAACGCCCCTAGCTAGGCATAACAAGCAAGGATAGATCTAGGTATTGCCATCTTTGGTAGGAAATTCTTCAATGAGGCATCTACCATCTTTAGGAATTTCTTATTTTTATTGATTATCAAACTTTTAGGCACAAGATCGGAAAAATCATTTGTCACAAATGGTTCCTTAATGATAGCAAAAAGATTGGGATGAACACTTATAGATTTGAGATCCGCAGTTTCCTTACTAGAGGATTCACCCTTATTTTTAGGAACATACATAAGCTTGGCAATTTTAGCGGGAGGACTTAGAGTATTCTTTACAGAAGAAAAAGCGGTTCCCAAGTTGGTAATAATATCCTCAAGTTATCAATTCTAGTGGAATCGTGATTTATTTTCTCATTAACTATGGGTTCCTTCTCTTTAATATTTTTCAAAGTGACTCCTACTTTAGATCCATATTGAGAGATTCGATTGTGGATCTTTTTATCCAAATTTTCAATTAACTCTACAATGGCAACCTTATTTTCAATAATTTCAAGCCTTTGCATTACATGCTCCAAAGTTAATACAGTTCCATTAAGCAAAAGAGGGGGTGAGCCAAACAAATCTATCATAGCATTATAAGAATCAAAAGTATGGCTACCCAAGAAGTTCCCTCCAGTAATAGTATCAAGGACATATCTATGCCAAGGAGTAATGCCAACATAAAAATTGCGAAGAAGAACGGAACTAGATTGCTTCCTGGTGGATCTATTTTGAGCATTGCAAATTCTATACCAAGCGTCTTTTAGATTTCCCCCCTCCCTTTGCTTAAAATTTAGAATTTCATTCTCGGGAGATAACGGAGAAGATAAGGGACTAGCCATAACGACAAGCAAGCAAACTAACACACAAACAAACAAAAAGCAAGCGGGCAAAAAGAGTCAAATAGAGAAAGAGAGGGAGGATAGAGAGAGAGGGCGAATAAAATGGCAAGGGTGAAGTGGGGGAGAGGAAAACAAGAGGCAAATGGCCAATAATGTAATGCGGGAGATAAGGGTATGTGATGGGTACTTGGTATGTTGACTTTTGCGTAGACCTCCCCGGCAACGGCGCCAGAAATCCTTCTTGCTACCTCTTGAGCACTGCGTTGGATTTCCATGAAGAGGAAAGGATGATGCAGCAAAGTAGCGTAAGTATTTCCCTCAGTTTTTGAGAACCAAGGTATCAATCCAGTAGGAGGCTACGCGCGAGTCCCTCGTACCTGCACAAAACAAATAACTCCTCGCAACCAACGCGATAAGGGGTTGTCAATCCCTTCACGGTCACTTACGAGAGTGAGATATGATAGATATGATAGAATAATATTTTTGGTATTTTTGTGATAAAGATGCAAAGTAAAATAAAAGCAAAGTAAAAATCAAAGGAAATAACTAAGTATTGGAAGATTAATATGATGAAGATAGACCCGGGGGCCATAGGTTTCACTAGTGGCTTCTCTCAAGAGCATAAGTATTTTACGGTGGGTGAATGAATTACTGTTGATCAATTGACATAATTGAGCATAGTTATGAGAATATCTAGGTATGATCATGTGTATAGGCATCACGTCCGAGACAAGTAGACCGACTCCTGCCTGCATCTACTACTATTACTCCACTCATCGACCGCTATCCAGCATGCATCTAGTGTATTAAGTTCATGAAAACAGAGTAACGCCTTAAGCAAGATGACATGATGTAGAGGGATAAATTCATGCAATATGATAAAAAACGCATCTTGTTATCCGTGATGGCAACAATACAATACGTGCCTTGCTGCCCCTACTGTCACTGGGAAAGGACACCACAAGATTGAACCCAAAGCTAAGCACTTCTCCCATTGCAAGAAAGATCAATCTAGTAGGCCAAACCAAACTGATAATTCGAAGAGACTTACAAAGATAACCAATCATACATAAAAGAATTCAGAGAAGATTCAAATATTGTTCATAGATAATCTTGATCATAAACCCACAATTCATCGTTCTCAACAAACACACTGCAAAAAGAAGGTTACATCGAATAGATCTCCACAAGAGAGGGGGAGAACATTGTATTGAGACCCAAAAAGAGAGAAGAAGCCATCTAGCTAATAACTATGGACCCGAAGGTCTGAAGTAAACAACTCACACTTCATCGGATAGGCTATGGTGTTGATGTAGAAGCCCTCCGTGATGGATGCCCCCTCCAGCGGAGCTCCGAAACAGGCCCCAAGATGGGATCTCGTGGATACAGAAGGTTGCGGCGGTGGAATTAGGTTTTTGGCTCCATATATGATCGTTTGGGGTATGTAGGTATATATAGGAGGAAGGAGTACGTCGGTGGAGCAACAGGGGGCCCACGAGGGTGGAGGGCACGCCTGGGGGGTAGGCGCGCCCTCCTACCTCGTGGCTTCCCTGTTGGTTGCTTGACGTAGGGTCCAAGTCTCCTGGATCTTGTTTGTTCCAAAAATCACGTTCCCAAAGGTTTCATTCCGTTTGGACTCCGTTTGATATTCCTTTTCTTCGAAACCCTAAAATAGGCAAAAACAACAATTCTGGGCTAGGCCTCCGGTTAATAGGTTAGTCCCAGAAATAATATAAAAGTGGATAATAAAGCCCAATAATGTCCAAAACAGTAGATAATATAGCATGGAGCAATCAAAATTTATAGATACATTGGAGACGTATCAAGGGGCTGTTCTAGGACAAAGAGTTGAGAAGAAATTAAATGTTATCCAATATGCTAGTAAAACTCTAGACAGTGCCCAAAGAAATTATGCTACTACTGAAAAGGAATTTTTAGCAGTTGTATTTGCTTGTGATAAATTCAGACCTTATATTTTTTATTCCAAAGTAATTGTTCACACTGATCATGCTTCTATTAAATATCTTATGGAAAAGAAAGATGCTACACCTAGACTTATCAGATGGGTTCTCTTGCTACAAGAATTTGATTTGCATATTATTGATAGAAAGGGAGATGAGAACCCCGTTGCAGACAACTCTAGGTTAGAGAATGTTCTTGATGACCCACTACCTATTGATGATAGCTTTCCCGATGAACAATTAGCTGTCATAAATGCTTCTCGTACTGCTCCATGGTATGCTGATTATGCTAATTACATTGTTGCTAAATTTATACCACCTAGTTTCACATACCAACAAAAGAAAAAGTTCTTCTCTGATCTAAGACATTACTTCTAGGATGAGCCCATATCTTTATAAAGAAGGAGTAGATGGTGTTATTAGACATTGTGTACCTGAGCATGAACAGGAACAGATCCTATGCAAGTGTCACTCTGAGGCTTATGGAGGACACCATGCTCGAGATAGAACTGCACATAAGGTATTGCAATCCGGTTTTTATTGGCCTACTCTCTTCAAGGATGCTCGTAAGTTTGTTTTGTCTTGTGATGAATGTCAAAGAATTGGTAATATCAGTAGCGTCAAGAAATGCCTATGAATTATTCACTTGTTATCGAACCATTTGTTGTTTGGGGCTTTGATTATATGGGACCGTTTCCTTCCTCTAATGGGTATACTCATATTTTAGTTGTTGTTGATTACGTTACTAAGTGGGTAGAAGCTATTCCAACTAGTAGTGCTGATCATAGCACCTCTATTAAGATGCTTAAAGAAGTTATTTTTTTGAGGTTTGGAGTCCCTAGATATCTAATGACTGATGGTGGTTCACATTTATTCATGGTGCTTTTCGTAAAATGTTTTCTAAGTATGATGTTAATCATAGAATTGCATCTCCATATCATCCACATTCTAGTGGTCAAGTAGAACTGAGTAATAGAGAGCTTAAATTAATTTTGCAAAAGACTGTTAATAGATCTAGGAAGAATCGGTCCAAGAAACTAGATGATGCATTATGGGCCTATAGAACTGCATACAAAAATCCTATGGGTATGTCTCCATATAAAATGGTTTATAGAAAATCATGTCACTTACCTATCGAACTAGAACATAAGGCATATTGGGCCATTAAAGAGCTCAACTATGACTTCAAACTTGCCGGTGAGAAGAGGCTTTTTGACATTAGCTCTCTTGATGAATGGAGAACCCAGGCTTATGAAAATGCCAAACTGTTTAAAGAAAAAGTTAAAAGATGGCATGATAAAAGGATACAAAAGCGTGAGTTTAATATAGGTGATTATGTATTGCTATACAACTCTCGTTTAAGATTTTTTGCAGGCAAACTCCTCTCTAAAAGGGAAGGTCCTTACGTCATCGAGAAGGTCTATCGTTTCGGTGCCATAAAAATTAACAACTTCGAAGGCACAAATCCGAGGGTGGTGAACGGTTAAAGAATCAAAAATTATATCCCAGGTAATCCCATAAATGTTGAAACTAATGTTATTGAAACCGTAACCCTGGAGGAATACATAAGGGACACTTTTCAGAACGTTTCAGACTCCAAAAAGGAATAGGTACGTGGTACGGTAAGTAAACCGACTCCAAAACAGTTCTAATGAAAAATTTCCTCCATTTTGGAATATTTAAGAAAATAGGAAAATAAGAAGCAGACCGGAAAGGACACAAGGCTTCCACGAGGGTGGAGGGCGCGCTCTACCCCCTGGGCGCGCCCCCTGCCTCGTGGGCACCTCGTGTGCCCTCCGGACTCTGTTTTCTTGCACGATACTTCTTTTGGTTGGTAAAAATTCATTATATAATCTCCCGAAGGTTTTGACCACTGTACCACACAAATATCCTCTGTTTTTGTTTCGAGCTATTTCTGCTGCAGATTTAGAGCAAGATGTCTTCTCAAGAGTCAGTCGGGGAGAGTCGGGTGTCCCATCCAACACCGGGGCCAAGAGCAAACAGCGATGCTGACCACTTTGGTCCATCAACTGAGGACGAGATGGAGGCTGACTTGAAAAGGATAGATGCCATTGAGGAGGATCAAGAAGTTACTTCTCGTTTCCGAGTCGGATTCACGATGGGGGAACTACAGAGCTCTGCTATTCCAAACTCGGTCATCCCTTCCAATGTTAGATTTCTTTCTTATGAAAATATGAAAAAGAGTGTCACTTGTTCTCCTGCGGCTATGCAACATCCTTGGGTGAAAGGACCTTTAGCCGTCACGGGCAAGCTCCGTAAGGAAATAATGGACCTCAAGCAGCAAGTCAATAAGCTCAAGGAAGAGAATCGTATCATGAGGGGCATCATCGCTAATAATATCACATCACCACCCCCGAAGAAAGAGACATAAACACATGGGTATGGGCACTCCCCTTGGCAACTGCCAAGCTTGGGGGAGTGCCCCTGTATCGTATCACCATCACACTTTTATCTTTACCATTTTTCTTAGTTCAATCCTTTTGGTAATATCTTGATCTAGTAGAATAAAGTTTTAGTATACTCTAGTTTTTTGTTTTGCTTTATGATCCTTCTATGTAATCGAGTCTGTGAGCCATATAATAAAGATTAGTGTTGAGTCAAGGGCTTGATTATCTTGCTATGATCTTGAGGGAATAAAATAAAAGAAAGAACAAAAAGAAATAAAAGAGATCATATGGATCTTATGGAGAGTAATGACTTCACATATAAAGAGTATGATGAATAAAAGTTGTTGAGAGTTTACAAGCATAGTTTTGGTCATCGTTGCAATTAATAGGAAGTAATAAAGAAAGAGAGGTTTTCACATATAAATATACTATCTTGGACATCTTTTATGATTGTGAGCACTCATTAAAATATGACATTTTAAAGAGTTGAGGTTGGACAAGGAAGACAATGTAATGGGTTATGTTTTCTTACATCTGGAATAAATTATATTGTCATGGATCATCCAACATGTTGATCTTGCCTTTCCCTCTCATGCTAGCCAAATTCTATGCACCAAGTAGAGATACTACTTGTGCTTCCAAATATCCTTAAACCCAGTTTTTCCATGAGAGTCCACCATATCTACCTATGGATTGAGTAAGATCCTTCAAGCAAGTTGTCATCGTTGCAAGCAATAAAAATTGCTCTCTAAATATGTGTGATTTATTAGTGTGGATAAAATAAGCTTTATATGATCCTATGACGTGGAAGAAATAAAAGCGACGGACTTCATAATAAAGGTCCATATCACAAGTGGCAATATAAAGTGACATTCTTTCGCATTAAGATTTTGTGCATCCAACCATAAAAGCACATGACAACCTCTGCTTCCCTCTGCGAAGGGCCTATCTTTTATTCTTGTCTTATACTTCATATAAGAGTCATGGTGATCTTCACCTTTCCCTTTTATATTTTATCCTTTGGCAAGCGCAATATGTTGGAAAGATCCTGATATATATATAGCTAATTGGATGTAAGTTTTCATGAACTATTATTGTTGACATTACCCTTGAGGTAAAAGGTTGGCAGGCAAAACTATAAGCCCCTATCTTTCTCTGTGTCCGATTAAAACTTCATACCCATAAATATTGCGTGAGTGTTAGCAATTGTGAAAGACTAAATGATAGTTGAGTATGTGGACTTGCTGAAAAGCTCTTATATTGACTCTTTCCGATGTTATGATAAATTGCAATTGCTTCAATGATCGATATCGGCTTTCGCTTGAGGACAAGCGAGGTCTAAGCTTGGGGGAGTTGATATGTCCATTTTGCATCATGCTTTTATATCGATATTTGTTGCATTATGGGTTGTTATTACACATTATGTCACAATACTTATGCCTATTCTCTCTTATTTTATAAGATTTACATGAAGAGGGGGAATGCTGGAAGCTGGAATTCTGGGCTGAAAAGGGAGCAAATATTAGAGACCTATTCTGCACATCTCCAAAAGTCCCGAAACTTCACGGGAGCACGTTTCAGAATATAAAAAAATATTGGGCGAAAGAAGTACCAGAGGGGGCCACCCACCGTCCACGAGGGTGGGGGTGCGCCGTACCCCCCTGGGCGTGCTCCCTGTCTCGTGGGCCCCATGGCAGCCCTCTGATGCCCATCTTTGGCTATGTAGAGTCTTTCATCGAGGAAAAAATCATAAGCAAGCTCACAAGATGAAACTCAACCGCCACGAGGTGGAACCTTGGAAAAACCAATCTAGGGCTCCGGCGGAGCTGTTCTGCCGGGGAAAATTCCCTCCGGGAGGGGGAAATCATCATCATCATCGTCACCAACGATCCTCTCATCGGGAGGGGGTCCATCTCCATCAACATCTTCACCAGCACCATCTCATCTCAAACCCTAGTTCATCTCTTGTATCCAATCTTTGTCCCAAAACCTCAGATTGGTACCTGTGGGTTGCTAGTAGTGTTGATTACTCCTTGTAGTTGACGCTAGTTGGTTTATTCGGTGGACGGTCATATGTTCAGATCCATTATGCATATAAATACCCCTCTGATTATGAACATGAATATGCTTTGTGAGTAGTTACGTTTGTTCCTGAGGACATGGGAGAAGTCTTGCTATAAGTAGTCATGTGAATTTGGTATTCGTTTGATATTTTGATGAGATGTATGTTGTCTTTCCTCTAGTGGTGTCATGTTAATGTCGACTACATGACACTTTACCATTGTTCGGGCCTAGGGGAAGGCATTGGGAAGTAATAAGTAGATGATGGGTTGCTAGAGTGACAGAAGCTTAAACCCTAGTTTATGAGTTGCTTCCTAAGGGGACGATTTGGATCCATATGTTTCATGCTATGGTTAGGTTTACCTTAATACTTCTTTTGTAGTTGCAGATGCTTGCAATAGGGGCTAATCATAAGTGGGATGCTTGTCCAAGGAAGGATAGTACCCAAGCACCGGTCCACCCACATATCAAATTATCAAAGTACCGAACGCGAATCATACGAGCGTGATGAAAACTAGCTTGACGATAATTCCCATGTGTCCTCGGGAGCGCTTTCCTTTATATAAGAGTTTATCCAGGCTTGTCCTTTGCTACAAAAAGGATTGGGACATCTTGTTGCACCTTATTTACCTTTATTGCTTGTTACCCGTTACAAATTGCCTTATCACAAAACTATCTGTTATCGATAATTTCAGTGCTTGCAGAGAATACCTTGCTAAAAACCGCTTATCATTTCCTTCTGCTCCTCATTGGGTTCAACACTCTTACTTATCGAAAAGGCTACGATAGACCCCCCTACACTTGTGGGTCATCAGCGGCTAGTTTTATTGTTGAAGTTTTCACCCTGGGTGGTTGGCTAATCCGGTGCTGGTACTTAAGAAGAACGACACTTGGCGCAGGTGTGTGGATTACATGGAGTTCAACAAGCTTGTCCAGCTGATCCTTTTGCTCTCCCTCGTATTGATCAAATTATTGATGCTACAGCGGGTCATGAGCATTTGAGTTTTTTGGATGCCTATTCTGGTTATCATCAGATCAAAATGGAAGTTAAGGACCAGGAAAAGACAGCTTTCATTACTCCCTTTGGAGCCTTCTGCTATGTATCTATGCCTTTTGGGCTTAAGAGTGCTCAGGCGACTTACCAGCGATGTGTGCAGAATTTCCTTCATAATCAGATTTGGTGCAATGTTCATGCTTATGTGGATGATATTGTGGTGAAGTACAGAAAGAAAGAGACCTTGATAGACGACTTAAGGGAGACCTTTGATAATCTCCGCGTCTACAAAATGATGCTTAACCCGACCTAGTGTGTTTTTGGTGTGCCAGTAGGCAAGCTCTTGGGTTTTCTACTTTCCAACAGAGGCATTGAAGCTAACCCCGCGAAGATCAAAGCTATTACTTCCCTGACTAAGCCGGCGTGTGTCAATGACGTTCAACGTTTGGTGGGTCACATTGTGGCCTTAAGCCGGTTCATAAGCCGGTTGGGAGAGAAGGCTATCCCTCTGTATCAGATGATGAAAAAGACAGATAATTTTGTTTGGAGTGATGTCGCTAATGCAGCACTTGAGACTTGAAGAAGCAGCTGGTTGAGCCGCCCGTTCTTTCCGCTCTTATTGATAAGGAGCAATTGTTGTTATATGTGGCTGCTAATGCCCGGGCTGTCAGTGTAGCTATCGTGGTGGAATGGAAAGAGGCAGGCAAGGAATATCTAGTTCAAAGGCTGGTTTACTACATCGGTGAGGTGCTTATTGAGTCTAAGCAGAGGTATCTGCACTGGCATAAACTTGTGTATGTGTTGTTCATGGTTAATTCTGCTCTGTTAGGGGATATTATTCAGAACAGAGAAGCCACAGGTCGGATAGCCAAGTGGGCCATTGAACTTGGACCTCATAGTTTGAAATATATGCCTCACACGGCCATCAAGTCTCAAGCACTGGTGGATTTCATCAATGACTGGACGGAGCTGCAGATGCCTGAGGAAAAGCCAGATAACACGTATTGGACTATTCACTTTGATGGGTCCAGGCAATTAGAGGGCTACAGTTGTGCTATCTTCCCCTCGAGGTGATAAATTTTGTTATGTTCTCCATTTGATGTTCTCTTGCACTAACAATGCAGCTAAATATGAGGCCTTGCTCCACGGTCTTTGGATGGCTAAAGAGATGAACTTAAGCCGGGTAAGGTGCTTTGGTGACTCAGATTTGGTAGCTCAACAAGTCTCTAGTACTTGGGATTCTAAGGATCCACTCATGGCGGCTTATCGACGAGAGGTGGACATTATTGCTGGGCACTTCAAGGGTTATCAAGTTGAGCATGTTGATCAGAGAAAAAATGAAGTGGCTGATGCCTTAAGCTGGTTGGGTTCTCAACGTAAACCGGTGCCGCCTAATGTCTTTCTTGACGTCTTGCATAACCCGTCGATCAAATTACCTACAGAGGAGGATTTGGCTATTCCTGACCTGGAAGTGCAATTGGTGGCGGCTCTTCATGTAATTCCTGATTGGACAGTTCCATATTTGGCTTATATGACCCGGGGAGAGTTACCTGAGGATGAAACTATGGCTGGGCAAATAACCCGACGGTCAAAGTCGATGACTATTGTCAATGGAGAGCTACATCATCGCAGTGTCACAGGGGCGTTTCAACATTGTGTTTCACCTGAAGAAGGTTGTGAGATTCTGCGCGAAATTCATGAAGGAGATTGTGTCCATCATGCTGTCTCTAAGTCTCTTGTGGCCAAAGCTTTTCGTCATGGATTTTGTTGGCTGGCGGCTCACGCTGATGCTGAGGATCTAGTCAGTAAATGTGATGGATGTCAGAAATTTTCACGACGAGCCCATGTGTCGGCTCAAGAATTGAGGATGATTCCGATTACTTGGCCATTTGCAGTCTGGGGGCTTGATATGGTTGGACCTTTCAAATGGTCCAAGGATAAGAAAACACACCTCCTGGTGGTGGTTGACAAATTTACAAAGTGGGTTGAGGTAGAGCCGATCAGTAAATGCGACACGACGACGGCGGTTCAATTCATTAAAAAGGGTGCTATGAAAGAATTTTGTCAACATGAGCATATCCAGCTTGATGTATCATCAGTGGCTCATCCCCAGTCCAATGGTCAAGCCGAGAGGGCCAACCAAGAGATCCTGAGAGGCATCAAGACCCGGCTTATGGTTCCCCTACAGAGGACGTCGCGTTGTTGGGTGGAGGAGTTATCTTCCATTTATGGAGCATTAATACCACCCCAACAGATCTATGGGTTACACGCCTTTCTTCCTGGTTTACGGAGCAGAGGCGGTTATCCCTAGTGACATCCGTCACGACTCACCTCGTGTGGCGGCTTATGTTGAAGCTGACAACGAAAGAGCACGTCAGGAAGCACTTGACCTGTTAGATGAGGAGTGTGACATCGCATCGGCTCGTTCGGCGATTTACCAGCAAGATTTGTGTCGTTACCACAGCCGCCGGGTTAAAACCAGAACTTTTCAAGAAGGCGATCTGGTGCTCCGGCTTATCCAGAATCAGACTGATATGCAAAAACTATCCCCACCTTGGGAGGGACCCTTTGTGGTTAGCAAGAATCTGAACAATGGGTCATACTACCTTATCGATGTTCGAGACCACAAGGATTCACACACGTCGGAGGAAGAGACTCGTCGGTCGTGGAATATCGCTCATCTTCGGCCTTACTATACCTGAGCCACTGGCTCTTCTGATGTACATATTTTTGACAATGTATATATATTATGATCAATGTAATAAAACTGTCATCCCTGCTAAAGCAGGGCCTCTGTCATTTTCTTTTTAAATAATGAGTCTTTGGTTACTTGGGGGCTTCCGGCTTATGGGCAAAGCTATGATTACCCTTTGAACCGGCTTAAAGACCAATAAAACAAAAAAATAAGACTTGGGGGCTTGCTACCCAGGTTAAAGGGACCAAAGAGAGTCTGTTGCAAAAGCACAACTCAAACATAGGTACCCATTGAGCACAGCTCAAAAGTATTGCTTGGGGGCTCTTTGTTCTAAAGGACAAGAGTTTTTATGACCCTTGTAATAGGCTTAAAAGCCAGGCTTGGAAGCCAGGTGTATTCACATAAAAACTCGGGTTATCCTGCCTTTTTAAGTCTGCCACTCCACCCAGGTAATCCTGGAATGACCCGTCGTACTTTTGACAAGTCAATCTTATGCAGACCCTGAACTGGTCAAAGTTAAAACGACGATTGGTTACGTGAGGTGCGGCATATAAGGTTTGTATGAAAGTTTAAATCAGTGGATGTGCGGCCCTTGAAAGCACTTGATTTTTTAGGCCTGGCAGCCTATGAAAAGCCTTGTTTTTTCGTTTGTTTTTATTCAACAGATTTTTTGAGGTTTATCCAATGAGGCTTATAATGCTTTATGATTACAATTCATCGTGTTTATTAACTCGGCCTGGCTTTCGACTATAAGTCGCCAGTATATGATAAGAAAATATCCGGTGTTTAATAACCCGGCCTGGCTTTGGACTATAAGTCGCTAGTATACGATGATATTAAATTACTTGGAAGCATTATGCTCTCAGGTTTGGGATATTACCCCTTCCGGTTTATGACATTATAAGCCGGAAGTATATGACAATTGAGAAAGAACATTATGTGTTCAAATTTTTGGGTTATCACCCTTATTGCATTCGTATGATAAGCCGACAACATAATCAAACATCAAAGGTATGGTATGTTTGTTATGATTACATATAGTTATGGTTAAACCGACCCTGCTTATGAACTGTTTTAGTCCCCAGTGGTTTATATTGGGCATTATGACCCGTCCTGCGGTAAACCACCAGGATATTTGTCATCTATTTATATGCAGGAACAGATTTAAATTGCTAATACCACAAGCAGAAGTGGCAGATCTTAACTTGGCGGATCAATAGTGTCATACACATCAAAATATGCGCGATGACATAGCAGATCAAGAGTTTAAGCTAGCCTATTGCAAGGCATCTGATGGCCCAAAGCGTTCATCAAAGTTATCATTACAGTAAAATATTCTGATAACTACACCGGCTTATGATTGTTGGTGGGTTGAAGCTTCAGGATCTTCTTGCACCTCCTCTTCGTCCTCAACTCCTTGCTTACCCATTGGCTGGAAGTCAAGCGTAGCCTAGTTGATGCCGGTCAACGCTCTAAACACAGCCTCATCATCAATAAGATTGGAGGGATCAATGTCGGGGGCAAAGGTGTTCTTACAAATTGGAGGAATAAGATCTGTTGGCTCATGAATCGGCGCGCCAATCTTCTTGTTGTCGGCATCATAATCCGCCTGATACATGGATAAGCTGGTTTCATCAGCTAGTTTGCTTGCTAATGGACGCATAGCTCTTGCGATTTCTACGAAGTCATCAGCACTAAAGACTGATCCATCCTCTTTCACACTGGGGCAGCCATTGGCCAGATCCTCCGGGCCAAGATCGGCATGCCATGCTTTGGCCCGGCTTAAAGCAGTTAATGCACCAGCTCTAGCAGCTCCCCGCTTTAAGTCCTCAATTCTTATGGGTGGTACTGACAATTGATTCGAAGTGTCTTGGATAAGTGTTGAAGGAGTCTTCTTATGCATTATCACAGCAATGGTTCATTGGGCATCAGTATATAGAGATTCCACAAGAGTGTAGACAGCCTTAAGCCGGATGCGCATATCTGAGCCCAACTTAGCGCTCCGAGAACCTATATCAATAAAGTTATGGGTAAGCCGGAAGACATTTCTCATATGATTCATACAACATAAGGTATATATGTTCTTACCAAAGATGGTTGATGACATATTATAGATCTGCTGCTTTAAACTGGATAACTCATCAGTCACTGGTTTACGCGCGGTTTCAACTTCTTCTGCCCTCTTCAATAGAGCTGCCTTATCAGTTCCCCAGCCACTTTTCTCCGAGTTGAAGTTCTGTTTTAGCTGCTCAATAGTCTCCAATGCAGATTTTAGTTCTGACTTGGCCTTGGATGCTTCTGATTGCTGAGTTTTAATGTTGGCTTTAAGATCATTAAGTTGTGAGTCTTTTTCAGCCAATTCAGCCTCTGATATCAGAACAAACAGACAAGTTATGATCATGCTTACTCTTTAAAGTCCCAAGCACAATACAAGTATTACTCTTGGCACTTGGGGGCTAATGCATATTGCTCTTTTTTAAGACAAAAATTTTAAAGTCCCAAGCACAATGCAAGTATCATTCTTGGCACTTGGGGGCTAATGCATATTGCTTCTCAGCCATAATTATGACCCGCACAAGTAATGCCAGCCGGTTTATAAAGCCGATGGATTGGGTTGTTGCTTTTCTACAAGCGCTAAGTGTCGGTGTAACATAGCTGCTAAACCGACCCTTGGTGGCTATGGATGCAATGTTTATCTCTACTATTCAAAAAAGTCTCGGCTTAACATAAATTGTTAAACCGACCCTTGGGGGCTACATATGCAGAGTTGAAGTATTATTGTCATCAGTCTGGCTGCTGAGTTTTATCTATGCAACTATTGAAGTTCATCGTACATTCTGCTCTATCATGTTCAGTAAACTTGGCGGCTAAGGAAAATATACTTATATGAAAGGGATTGCAATATTTACCTCATAACGTTCCTTCATCAAATTCACTAAGCCGGCTTGGAAGTCATGACTAGTATATAGGCGATTCAAATAGGCAGAGTGGAGGTCTTGGGCACTGAAATGAGTGTAGCTTTCCAGGTCCACTTTCCACTTACCCTTATCTTCAGCAGTAAGTTCTTCTTTGGCGTCATGCCTTGATAAGGTAGTAGGACGACCCAGAGTTGTGAGACCATGGCTAGTAATGGTGACATCAGCATCTTTTTCCTCCACCGGTTTAACAGGGCTGGTTGTCTTGATAGGACTTGGCGGATTAGCATCAGACGGGTTATCATTCATTGGGTCAATATCAACATTATGATCCTGTGGTGGCAAATCGTCAACAATGTTGTCAATGATTGGCCGAGAAAGCTCTGGTTGTTGTTCCGGCTCAAGCGGATTGGAGTCATCAACCGGTTTATTTAACTTGGCTTTCTTGTTGGGTTTAGCTTGGGCCCTGAAAAGTAAACCATAAGTGAAAGTCAAGAGGATGATCAAATATGCAAGTTGGAATAGTTGGAAATAAACTTACTCAGGTACAGTCTTGAAAGCAGGAATCTGTGTTCCTGTTGATTCACCAGAAGAGGAATGTGAAGTCCCCTGATAGTTCAAATCAAACGGGTTAAGAGGTTGTCGAATATAACCCGCCTTGGGGTAAAGTATGTCAGAAAGATGTAGAACCTCTGGACGGCGTTTGTGAAGTGGAGTGTTTGGTAAACCGGAAGAGGTGATCACATTGCTACTATGCCGGGTCGTGCGGCCAGCCTCATGTTGTTGTTTCTTAAAAAGAAAGTTTGGATCCATGTAAGCTAGAGGGTGAGAAAATCTTACTTTTCGACTTGCTTGACGGGTTTTCTTTGTTGGCAGAGGTTCTGAGCCGGAGGAAAGAATAATTACCTCTACGTCACCAGCATGGCTCGCCTCTGCGTCATCCTAATAATAATCATTGTCAATGAGATGTATGAAAAAGGAGCCAAGTGAATCAAGTTCTACCTTCGATTCATGATTATCGTCATCATTGTCAATATGTAACTCGATGGACTCGGCAGTTTTCCTTTTGGCGGGCCTCTTGTTGACCTTGGTTTTCACACGAGGTGCTTTCACTGTTTTATCCAGCGGTTTCCTATTCCAGAATGGGTCATCAGCGTGTCAAAATTGAAAAATTCATAAAGAAATATTCAGAATATGGATTAAGCAGGAGGTGAGCAATTCTTACACTTGGCGGTTTGTTTGCAGCACAGAAAGGACTAAGCCATGTTTTGCTACATTCAGCCACCGGTTCATTCAACATTTTCTTGACGGCTTTGGTAATTTCTGCGTCAGATAGCTAAATATCAGTGTGGCGTTGAGGGTCTTTCACATTCCCTGTGTATTCACACATTAACCCGGGGCGACAACTTAAGGGCAGAATACTCCAAGACACCCAGCAACAAACAAAATCAATGCCCCTTAAACCGTTTGCCACCAAGGCTCTGAGTTTTGAAAGTTGGGGTGCATACTTGGCCCGTTCCTTTGCACTGAGTCTTTGGGGGAGTGGATGCGTGCTGGTAAGCCGGTGAGCACGGTAACCCGGCAGAGGATTTTCGCCAGTTGGAGATGTATCTCGGCAGTAGAACCAAGTCTGATTCCAATCTTTGGGTGTTTATGATGGTTAGCATGAGGGAAGCTGGCAACTTTTCTCTTTTGAATTGATACTCCGCCAAGTTTAGTATTGGGCCCGTCCACAAATTCTGTACGACGGTTTAAATAATATAAAAATCTCTGAACAGCTCAACCGTGGTTCCTCTTAAAGATAAGCTTCACATAACACTTGAAAATTGCAAATATTGCACACGGAGTTAGGTCCAATATCTTGAGGGTGAAGCTGGAGGAAGTGAAGCACATCACGGAAAAATCTTGATCCGGGAGGGCTGAACCCTCGACTTAGATGGTCAAAAAATACGATCACTTCTCCATCCTTGGATTCAGGAGGATTTTCTAAACCGGGAACCCTCTAGTGGATAACTTCCTTTTTAGCTAAAGCGCTAGTAGCAACACACCCGTTTAGATCTTCCTCTGTAATCTGGGATTGAACCCAGTTACAGGAATAGAAGGACTTGGTCATTTGTTCAATGACCTGAAAGAAAATTTGTGTTATTTTAAGGTTCATGGTTAAATTGTTGGAGGTTAAGAAGCAGATAATGATGGAGCATGCATAAGGGTTAAGTTGAAGGTTAGCATTATCAAATTACAAAGATGATCTATTGGCGGTTTAAGAGGGGACTAATGGTACCTGGCGGGATATTATTTTCTAAGTTAAAACGCATGCACAGATATTGAAGGTATAGAATCAAAGATGATTTTTTTTGCTAAGTGATGAAAATTAGGTTTCACAGATTGAGATTATAATTTTGGATCTACCGCGTATCAGGAAATGAAAATATATTTGATACGTCTCCAACGCATCTATAATTTTTGATTATTCCATCCTATATTATATTCTGTTTTGGACATTATTGGGCTTTATTATACACTTTTATATTATTTCTGGGACTAACCTACTAACCGAAGGCCCAGCCTAGAATTGCTGTTTTTTTGCCTATTTTAGGGTTTTGAAGAAAAGGAATATCAAACGGAGTCCAAACGGAATGAAACCTTCGGGAACGTGATTTTTGGAACAAACAAGATCCAGGAGACTTGGACCATACGTCAAGCAACCAACAGGGAAGCCACG
>NC_041380.1:124802714-124830119 GCF_002162155.2 Triticum dicoccoides | reverse complement strand
CCCTCCACCCTCGTGGGCCCCCTGTTGCTCCACGGATGTACTCCTTCCTCCTATATATACCTACGTACCCCCAAATGATCAGATGCGGAGCCAAAACCCTAATTCCACCACCGTAACTTTCTATATCCATCAGATCCCATCTTGGGGCCTGTTCCGGAGCTCCGCCGGAGGGGGCATCGATCACGGAGGGCTTCTACGTCAACACCATAGCCCTTCCGATGAAGTGTGAGTAGTTTACTTCAGACCTTTGGGTCCATACTTATTAGCTAGATGGCTTCTTCTCTCTTTTGGATCTCAATACAAAGTTCTCCCCCTCTCTCGTGGAGATCTATTCGATGTAATCTTCTTTTGCGGTGTGTTTGTTGAGACCGATGAATTGTGGGTTCATGATCAAGTCTATCTATGAACAATATTTGAATCGTCTCTGAATTCTTTTATGTATGATTGGTTATCTTTGCAAGTCTCTTCGAATTATCAGTTTGGTTTGGCCTACTAGATTGATCTTTCTTGCAATGGGAGAAGTGCTTAGCTTTGGGTTCAATCTTGCGGTGTCCTTTCCCAGTGACAGTAGGGGCAGCAAGGCACGTATTGTATTGTTGCCATCAAGGATAACAAGATGATTTTTTTATCATATTGCATGAATTTATCCCTCTACATCATGTCATCTTGCTTAAAGTGTTACTCTGTTCTTATGAACTTAATACTCTAGATGCATGCTAGATAGCGGTCGGTGTGTGGAGTAATAGTAGTAGATGCAGGCAGGAGTCGGTCTACTTGTCTCGGACGTGATGCCCATATACATGATCATACCTAGATATTCTCATAACTATGCTCAATTCTGTCAATTGCTCAACAATAATTTGTTTACCCGCCATGAATACTTATGCTCTTGAGAGAAGCCACTAGTGAAACCTATGGCCCCCGGGTCTATCTTCCATCATATTAATCTTCCAACACTTAGTTATTTACTTTGCCTTTTACTTTGATTTTATTTTACTTTGCATCTTTATCATAAAAATACCAAAAATATTATCTTATCATATCTATCAGATCTCACTCCCGTAAGTGACCGTGTACGGATTGACAACCCCTTATCGCATTGGTTGCGAGGATTTATTTGTTTTGTGTAGGTGCGAGGGACTCGCGCGTAGCCTCCTACTGGATTGATACCTTGGTTCTCAAAAACTAAGGGAAATACTTATGCTACTTTGCTGCATCACCCTTTCCTCTTCAAGGGAAAACCAACGCAGTGCTCAAGAGGTAGCAAGAAGGATTTCTGGCGCCGTTGCCAAGGAGGTCTACGCAAAAGTCAACATACCAAGTACCCATCACAAACCCTTATCTCCCGCATTACATTATTTTCCATTTGCCTCTCGTTTTCCTCTCCCCCGCTTCACCCTTGCCGATTTATTCGCCCTCTCTCTCTCTATCCTCCCTCTCTTTCTCTATTTGCCTCTTTTTGCCCCTCGCTCTTTCTGTCATTATGTCTGAAATTGGGGAAATTATTGTTGATATGGACAATAGTAATATCATGAAAAATTTTGATGCTCCTGCTAAAGAACCCCCTATCTTACATACAAAAAAATTCCGTATTGGTAGTGGTAATATTATTGGAAAAGGAGTTATCCAAGATTTCTTTACTTGTGCCAGTGCTTTACCTTCTATGGGTAGTTCTATCCTTCATAGAACTAGTAGTCTTGCGGACGGTATTGCCATGCTTGTAGTTGAACTTGAAAGACAATTCATGCACATGCACCCTTGCATACAAAGGATTTTCCTAGAATTTTCTAATATTGAGCATTCTTCTGTTAAGCATGCCGCTACTATCTTTTTGGCTCATGAGTTTAGATTCATAATAAAAGAGGCTGAAGAAATCTTTGTGCATTATAGGGTGGACGCTTGCCGTCCTCCCATAGAGGCTATCCTTTTTGATCAAGAAGAAATAATGCGTTTTCAATCTCTAGACTATGTTGCTTTCCATGAAAATCTTAGAAAAAGGGTTCCTACCAATGTTTTAGTTGATAGAATTTCTGAACTTCATGATGATTTGGCCATTAGAAATAATGAACTAGGATATTCTCTCGAGTATAGGCTAACAAAGTTCTGTCAAAAGAATGTTTATAATGATGAATTGGTTGTGCAATACGAAGGGCCAAAGGAGGAACCTATACCTCCCAAAGTTGATCTTGGGGACTTTTGTCCCATTAAATTTAGCCCTTTTGATTACTTTTTCTTGCCTAAAAAAACTTGCTGCCGAACGTAGAGAATATGAAATGAGTTTTAATGATCTATCTTACTATTATGGCAATACCTAGATCTATCCTTGCTTTTTATGCCTAGCTAGGGGCGTTAAACGATAGCGCTTGTTCGGAGGCAGCCCAATTTTATTTTTATTCCTTGCTTTTTGCTCCTGTTTAGTAATAAATAATTTATCTAGCCTCTGTTTTGGTTGTGTTTTTTGTGTTCAATTAGTGTTTGTGCCAAGTAGAACCGTTGGGAAGACTTGGGGAAAGTCTTGTTAATCTTGCTGTAAAAACCAGAAACTTTAGCGCTCACGAGAACTGCTGTCATTTTTATTTGGAAAGTGATATTTAGTTAATTATTATTGCAGATGATTAATAGATAAATTCCTCACGTCCAGAAATTTATTTTAGAATTTTTGGGGTTCCAGATCTTGCGCTAGCTACAGATTACTACAGACTGTTCTGTTTTTGACAGATTCTGTTTTTCGTGTGTTGTTTGCTTATTTTGATGAATCTATGGCTAGTAAAATAGTTTATAAACCATAGAGAAGTTGGAATGCAGTAGGTTTAACACCAATATAAATAAACAATGAGTTCATTACAGTACCTTGAAGTGGTCTTTTGTTTTCTTTCGCTAACGGAGGTCACGAGATTTTCTACTTTAAGTTTTGTGTTGTGAAGTTTTCAAGTTTTGGGTAAAGATTTGATGGATTATGGAACAAGGAGTGGCAAGAGCCTAATATTGGGGATGCCCATGGCACCCCCAAGATAATCTAAGGACACCTAAAATCCAAAGCTTGGGGATGCCCCAGAAGGCATCCCCTCTTTCGTCTACTTCCATCGGTAACTTTACTTGGAGCTATATTTTTATTTACCACATGATATGTGTTTTGCTTGGAGCGTCTTGTATTATTTGAGTATTTATTTCTTATTTTTCCACAATCATCCTTGCTGTACACACTTTTTGAGAGAGACACACATGATTCAGAAATTATTAGAATACTCTATGTGCTTCACTTATATCTTTTGAGTTATATAGTTTTGCTCTAGTACTTCACTTATATCTTTTAGAGCACGGTGGTGGATTTGTTTTATAGAAACTATTGTTCTCTCATGCTTCACTTAGATTATTTTTAGAGTCTTAAATAGCATGGTAATTTGCTTAAATAATCCTAATATGCTAGGTATACAAGATTAGTAAAAACTTTCTTATGAGTGTGTTGAATACTAAGAGAAGTTTGATGCTTGATGATTGTTTTGAGATATAAAGATGGTGATATTAGAGTCATGCTAGTTGAGTAGTTGTGAATTTGAGAGATACTTGTGTTAAAGTTTGTGATTCTCGTAGCATGCACGTATGGTGAACCGTTATGTGATGAAGTCGGAGCATGATTTATTTATTGAATGTCTTCCTTATGAGTGGCGGCCGGGGACGAGCGATGGTCTTTTCCTACCAATCTATCCCCCTAGGAGCATGCGCGTAATACTTTGCTTTGATAACTTGTAGATTTTTGCAATAAGTATATGAGTTCTTTATGACTAAGGTTGAGTCCATGGATCATACACACTCTCACCCTTCCACCATTGCTAGCCTCTCTAATACTGCGCACCTTTCGCCGGTATCATACACCCACCATATACCTTCCTCAAAACAGCCACCATACACTACAAAAAAAGACACATCCGTGACATTTTGGGCCGAACAAAAAAAATTCTATCATACATATGACACTTCTATGACGATAATTGTGACCAAACCCGGTATCCTCATAGATGTGGTGGGCTCCTACTTCTATGACAAAAAATCATGACAGAAAATGGGCTTTTCGTCCTGGGCGGGCCGGAGACGCAGCTGCATGACATTCTTTGGGCCGTCCATGACGGAAAAAACCGTGGTAGAAATGAGGGGGCGGAAAATTTCGGGGAGTTCCCGGTTACGGTGGGAGGTCGGGGACCGAGCGATGCGCGTTTGTCTCGTACACGTACGCGCGTGTGTGCGAGGCGTTGGCTCTAACTGAACCCGAATGAGGCGTTGGGATCTAAATGAACCCGGGCGATTGCACTGCAGGCTACGCGTTACTGAACCCGAGCGACCGATCGATGGCTGTTAACTGAACTCGATCGAGCGATTCTTTCCCTACTGCTGCTAACTAAAGCCGATCGATGCTGCCTCTGGGGTGAACAGTGAGCGTTGCAGGGGATTTGGATGAACAGTGAGTGATGGCGTTGCCTCTGGATGAACAGGACCCCGTGGTGTGGTGGAGGGCTGGATGAACAGTAGACGATGGAGGGGTGCCCGTGGAGGGGTGGTTGAACAGGACCCTGTGGTGTGGAGGGCTGGATGAATAGTAGATGGTGGAGGGGTGCCCGTGGAGGGGTGGTTGAACAGTAGCCGGTGGAGTAGCGCGCGGTGGAGGCTGGATGAATAGGAGCCCGTGGAGGTTGGAGGAGGTCGATGGTAGCCCGTGGAGGCTGGAGGAGGTCGACGGTGGAGATGAACAGTATCCCGTGGAGTCCCGTTTTGCGGTACGCCACACCCCTCCCGATGAACAGGACCCCCGTTTCGACCGTAGCGCTCCAACACAAGTCCGTTTCGTCCGTTTTGCGGTACGCCACACCCCTCCCGATCAATAGGACCCCCGTTTCGATCGTAGGAGGTCTGTTTCATCCGTTTTGCGGTACGCCGCACCCCTCCCGGTCAACAGGACCATCATTTCGACCGTAGGAGGTCTGTTTCCTCTGTTTTGGGGTACACCAGACCCCTCCCGATCAACAGGACCCCGTTCCGAACGTAGGAGGTTCGTTTCCTCCGTTGTGCGGTACGCCAGGCCTCGTTTCCATTGCCTGTTCCGTCCAAGCCCTCCCGATGAACACGACCACGCATTCCGTTTCGACCCAGCCGGTTGGCTCCCACGCGTTCCGTTGCCTCCCGATGAACACGACGCATTCCGTTGCCTCCCCATGAACACGACGCATTCCGTTGCCTCCCCATGAACACGACGACGACGCCGTTTCTCCGTTCCGACCCAGCCATGTACACAAGCCCTGGCCGTACGTATGCGCGAGTAGGCGTTCGAGACCCTGCCCGTATGTACACATACGTGGTCGTATTTTCTTTCTTGCACCCTGGCCGTTGTACGTACGTGTACATGCTACGTGCGCGCCTCTACTACGACACGTACGCGCCTCTACTACGACACGTGCGCGCCTCTACATCCACCAGTATATATGTACGTACTCGTTCGCGACCAGAATGACAACGCTACATACGCTTCGACCAGGTGGGTCCCGACTGTCAGGCACTTCCTTGCCTGCGAAGATGTAGCTAGTGGGTCCCAGCAGTCAGGGGGGCGAATCGTTTTTTTTTGCCTGGGCGCACTTCCTTGCGTGCGAAGATGTAGCTGGTGGGTCCCAGCAGTCAGGGGGAAACATTTTTTTCGCAAAATACAGTGGCCCGTCTGGTGGGTCCCAGCCATCATGTGGAGGAATCATTATTTTCCGCGTAATAAGGAGGCACTTCCTTGCTGCGGCCATGGACCCAGTTGTCAGCCTCTCCACGTACAGTCCACGTCCGATGGAAGTCGTTCCTTGACCACGTTGACCACGCTGCACCGAGAGCACCAGGGCAGTGGACGACGGCGAGGCCTAGGAAGGGGACGTCGGGGAGTCGGGGAAGACGCGGTAGTGGAAGCCCGCGCGGAGAGGAGTACGAGGGTTCACTGGTTCGACTGCGGTGTGAGGCTGCCGTCGCCGCAGGGCCTGGCCAGCGGTGGGAATAGTAGGGGCGGTGAGGCCTCCGCGGCAGCACAACCGGCCACGGGAGGCAGGAGCATCCTGCACGACCGGCGCTGCTTTGGACGGCTGGAGCAAGAAGACCAGAGGTTGAAGAAGCACTACGGCCGTTGGATGGACATCATACGGTCACTGGAGCTAGAATTGTTCATATTGACTAAAGTTGACAAAGGCCCCCGTCCCAGTCAACTTAGTAGGCCCACAAGTCAGCCTCCCACCATGGTGGGTCCCAGCTAGCAGGGGGAGTATTCATTTTTTGTGCTAATAAGGAGGCACTTACGGTGGGTCCGAGCTAACAGCGGGGGGAACGTTTTTTCGTGAAATATGTTGGCCCGTCCGGTGGGTCCCTGCTATCAGGTGGAGGAATAATTATTTTGCACGTAATAAGGAGGCACTTCCTTGCGGCCGCCTGGACCCAGCTGTCAGCCTCTCCACGTACATTACTCTTCCGATGGAAGTCAGTGGTTGACCACTTTGACCACGCCGCGTCGAGAGCACCAGGGCGGTGGTCTGGACGACAGCGAGGCCTAGGAAGGGGACGAAGCGGAGCTGGGGAAGACGCGGCAGTGGAAGCCCGTGCGAAGAGGAGTACGAGGGTTCATTGGTTCGGCTATGGTGTGAGGCTGTCGTCGCTGCAGAATAACAGGGGGTGTGGGTGAGTAGAGGGATGGCCTGGTCAGTGGTGGGAGTAGTACGGGGCGGTGAGGCCTCCGCGGCATCAGAGCCGGCCACGGGAGGCAGGAGCACGCGACACGACCGGCGCTGCTTTGGGCGGCTGGAGCAAGAAGACCAGAGGTTGAAGAAGCACTATGACCATTGGATGGACATCATACGATCACTGCAGCTAGAATCGTTTATATTGACTAAGTTGACAAAGCCCTTGGTACGCGTCAACTTAGTAGGCCCACAGCTCGGATTTGGCAGAGAACATATAGCCCATTTGCGATTTGTAAGAATGTACAACCCATTTTTTAATTCTAATGGAATTTACTACAGCCCATTTACAGTTTGTTAAAAGTACAGCCCAACTTCTAGCTAGGACAACGATTAATAATTTCAAACAACCGCTCAAAACAGAATTCAAAAAAATCCCACATTTTGATGGGACCGAAATATTTTTATCCGAAATTTCTAGTCAGGTCAAATATAATTTCAAAATAAAGTTGTATTACGTTATAATCCAACGAAATATTACGCGCGCAACAAGTAATGAAATTAAAATTTTCAAATTCCAAAAATAATATATTTTTCAAACTAATTACATGTTTGGTGCATAGTAACTGTCCAGTTATTATAATTACATCCCATTTATTATTTCTTAAAGTCCATTTTCTTGTTAAGCCTAATGCATACCTCCTAGGAAAGTTTGCAGCTCAGCGGGGCGGAGAATAACAAGTTGACCCGGATATTGTGTATAACTGTCGGCCCAGTTGCATTGCTGATGTTGAAAAAAAAGGCCCGTACAACCTAACATGGTTACTCAGCCCACATTCAACGACGCCGGAAAGGCCCAAACAAGGCTTCTGTACAACTTTTTAAAGTCACTGAGCTCAATTAATAACTTAAGAAAAAAGTTAGATTACAGTGGAACCTAATTAAAAGTTGTCACGAGCAAATAAATAATTCAACGGGTCCCACTTGTGCGTCTGCATGTGTGTGTGTGTGTGCGCGTGTGTGTGTGTGTGCGCGTGTGTGTGTGTGAGAGAGAGAGAGAGAGACCCATCGGTCGATGCTCGTAAATACATCTTTCAGCCATATGAATTGCTGATGCTCGGTAAAAACTTATATAGTTGACACAATCATATAGAACATCATAGCACACTAAACTTGCATACACAAATTTCACGCAAGCGGCACAATCAAGATGGAAGCAGTGGATCGCTACGGGAAGGGTTATGTTGAAACCTACGAAGTCGTACATAACAGTTCATCGTCTTTATAAATGACAGGGAAATATCTTGAATGTTGTGCAAAGAAAACAGACAGACAACACAATAAGTTCTGCTAGCACATTAAGTTGACGTACAACCCTTTCTAAAAAAAGTTCAGGTACAAAATTAGAACAGGTCACAATCAAATGTACTGGCATATCAGTGCTTCACACCCATAGCTTGGATTTAACTAGTACTCCCTCCGTCCGGGAAAAGTTGTCCACGGGGCAGTGTATTTGTTTTTTTGCAAAAAAACCCACAGAGTTTTAAACACGTCACAAAGAAGTCCATCTCCTTCCTTCCTCCTCCCCCGTCGCCCGCGCCTTGCAGCCATCGCTGGCTACCCACCAGCGTCGCCGCCCGCCTGGATCTGCGCTGCGACCAACACCAGAACCGTGGCCCAGCCCGCGACCATCAACAGCGCCGCCGCCCGCTTGCACCTGTGTCGCGGCTTACCACCTGCACCGCCCTCCGTGAAGGCGACCTGCATCGGCGCCCTCCTCGAGCTACGCCATCGGCCCCGTTGAAGGTCGCCGCCCATGTTTTCCCACCTTCGCCACCCACCTGCGCCTCCGATTTCATCCGCTTTGGCCGCCGGCGCCGTGGACAATTCCGGCCACTCCCGCCTCTCATGCTGCTACTGGTGGACGACGCCGACGCCGTGGACCTCTGATGCTGCTTTTGCCTTTTCCCCTGCCTTGCCTCTGCTGCCACTCCCGCCTGTGCTGGTGAGTCTGCCCCGACCGCCTCTGCTACTACTGCTGTTCAATTTGTTGTTGTGAGTCTGAATTTGCTGTTCTCAGTACAGGTGGAGAAAATTCAGTCAGGGGATACAAAGCTAGAGAAATAATCTAGGACAAAGGTTGTACACTGCTGCTAAATGATGAACAGATTATAGTGAAAATTAGTTTGATGCCATCAAATTCATTGAGTAATACTCTTGGCATTCTTGGAGATCTGCTAGTTTTTGGAAGTTTTTCTTGCTACAGTTAACTGAAAATGTTCAGTGTTCCAATACTGTAGAGAAACTACTGTGCCTGTAATTCAGTTATGACTCCTTTACTGAAACTGTAGTGTTTGCTAAAACTGAGATGTAAACTAAAGGAGTTTGTGATTTGCAGAAGCTGTAGCATACTCCAACAAGTGATAAATGCACTCAAAAGTTCACTGAGAAAATGCAGAGGCTGCTCACTTGTTACTGAAAGTTTTCTGGAGTGATAAATGCATGCAAAAGAAGTTCAGTTAACTGTTACTATTGCTGTATGAACTCCAACCAGGTCAACTTGTTGTCAATTACTCTGTAATACTCAACCAGGTTTATGCAAAATGAAGATCAACCATGTTTATTTGGATTTATTTGAATCATTTGAATTTATTTGCTTTATTTGGATTTATACACCATTTGTCCAATTGCAAACATACCTAAAGTTTCCAATTGTCCAATTTCAGTCATTCATTTTACAGAGAGCTAAGCATAGCCATGACTCTTCCCTAAATATTCCTGTAGAATCAAGTCAAGCAGCACAAAACTGAAAACTGAAAACTGCCACAACCCCTTAACTAAGAGTTGATAAAAACATGTCCCTAAAATTGGAATTATTTCAATTAGCTAGGTTTATTCTTCTTCATATACAGAAAAAGATGAATATTGTTTGTCTACTAGTTACTTCAAATTTAGAACTGAATAAACACTTGTCATCTTCAGTAAACACTTGTAAATCTAGAGTGGTTTTAAACTTAGAATGCACCAAGTACTAATATCCTTTGCCAGGCTACACACCATCTACTTGGAGTAGACAACAAGATTCACAAAGACATGCACGCTTCAATAGACTTGTGAATGCTAGCAAAGTGATAAGTAAAAACTTGGATGTTCTCAGAAATATAGCACCAGAGGACATTAAGTGAACTGGCCTGTATGCTAAAGGCAAGGAAATGCCACCTTCTTTTCTTCTTCGAGCAGTTGATGAACTGGCCTGTATGCTGCAGCTACACATAGGTTCTGCAGAAAATGCACCAAAAGAGTTACACACAGGTGAAGTAAGTGGAAAGCAACATTTAATCTCCACTTCTTTTCTTTTGGTAGTGAAATTCAATATGAATTTTGTAAGCACATAAAATGCACCAATACTGAACATTTATTCCCACCTCCACCACCATCTTGTCAGTTTCGACAGTCTGTGTATGGAGTAGTTTTGACGGCAGTATAATTGTGCATCATGTAAACATTATGAGAATGATTAAGGGTTCAGCAATTAGATTATAATTATGACCAGAACAGAGGAACAAATATCATGGTTAGTTTTATGTAAAAAAAATCAGAAATGGAGTTACTCACTTGAAGTTACTATAGTTACTCACTTGAACTTAATGTAGTAGTGGCCAAAATTCAGAAAAGTTAGTAAACAGCAGAAGTAGTGGCCAAAATTCAAAGTACTAAAAAGATTCTACACTAAATATACAGTGTTATCCATGTTCTGTATCCAGGACATTTGAATTATTTAGAGAAGGATAATGCAAACTGAAAAGTGTTACACAAACTGAAAACTGATCCATGTTCTGTATCCAGGACACTAATTTTTGACATTTGAAGCTACATTTCAATTGTTATGCCTCTGTCAATTATTGAATTATTCATAATATTTAAATTATTCAGAGATGCATGTTCTATATCCAGGATAATGCAAACTAAAAAGTGTTAAAAAGACCATGTGTTTTTTGGGGTCAAAATCTACATGTAAAACTGAAAAGTGAAAATAAAAATGGAGAATGTTGTGTCTCCCACTCACGCGTTCAAAAAAAAACTACGACACATTTTTTTATCTGTTTGCATAGGTCCCACCTATCAGGAAGGATGGGCACGTACACGAATAGGTACGACTCATCAGTCTACCCGCATAGCCTTTTCGTTTAGTCTACCTAGCCGTCTAATCAACTACCTGCACGCCACTTCTCCCATTTACTTCTCCATCGGGAACCGATTCTCCTTGGCTTCTTCACCTCCCCTTCGTCTTCATTTGCATCCAAACCCCACTGCGTTCACATTGTTTTAACCTCTTTAAATAATCATCTACTACTTCAGTTAGACTAGCCATCTAATCCTAATTCTCCAAACCATAGCCCTCCATTCCAGCGGTTCCAAATGGTGGAAGAGATCGAGATGCAGGTTTTTAGCGTCCAACATGTCCTCGTCGAAGGCTCGATGCACATAGTTGCCACCGTCACCGTCCACCCAAGGGTTGTTCGGCAGTGGATCAACAATGTATCCAACTCCCTCGAAAAGGTAGAGACGAGGGTCATCGGTCTCGACGCAGAGTACGTGGAGCGTGCCCCTGGGAAGATCCAGCGCGCCGCCGTCCTTCAGTTGTGCCACGAAGATGATGTTTTGGTGTACCACATCATACACTCGCCCTCCATACCACGTGAGCTTCACGATTTCTTGTCTCGGGAGGACGTATACTTCTGTGGGGCAGCCAACGAAGGGGACAAACAGAAGTTGGAGCCGTACAACCTTGATTTGAAAAGCATCACTGACCTACAAACCAGAATCAAAATTCCTATAGAAGATTGTGATAAACAGACACCATCCCTATTCGACGTAGAAAATTTTGTGCTCGGTACAAATCTTCAGAAAGGTGACGAGATGGTGGCACTAAGGTCATCTGGATGGGAGAATTATCCCTTGCTGTACGAGCGGATAAAATATGCTGCCCTCGATGCCCATGTGAGTTTTGAGATAGCTGCAAGGTCCAAAGAGCTTGTTGCGAAGCCGTCTCCCACAGAGAATGAGAAGAAGAAGAAGAAGAAGAAGAAGAAGAAGAAGAAGAAGAAGAAGAAGAAGAAGAAGAAGAAGAAGAAGAAGAAGAAGAAGAAGAAGAAGAAGAAGAAGAAGAAGAAGAAGAAGAAGAAGAAGAAGAAGAAGAAAAGGCTGCACCAGCAGGAGGGCATTATGGATGGATGAACTATTTCCTCTCTTGTAAAAAAATTATTCCCTCTCGGTGTATATTGATATAGATGGACTATTTCGATGGTGTGCATGTCTCTGGAACAGAGTAGTAGTGTGGGTCCGCTTGACTATAAGGAACTATTTATCCACATATATAGCTTTCTCTGCTACTCCTTCTAGTGATCGGTATGTAGTGCATGTGCCTGTAGACATGACAACTTGTGTGCATGACATGTGGGCCACCTAAAATGCGGCGAGCATCAAGTTTCTACCACAGCCACCCGCGATTCCCACGAAGCCGCTCGAACCCATGAAACCACACGTCCCCCGACTTGCGGCTCACCCCTCTTGGCCCCATTGCCCCTCTACCTACGGGAGCATTACATGTGGACCAGTCACCTATCGGGTCCACATGTTATTGACTCAAAGTTAGGTGTAGTAAGGCCCTGAAGCTCAGTCCCGGCGGCCCTGAGAGGGAAATGTAACTCCTATGCCAGGGCTTGTGGTGCTCCCGCAGCACGAACTCGTGCCAAACTCGAGATTTGTTTCTTTACTATACATGCACGCAACGATTTAATGGACATTGTAATCTCAACATGTGATGGGGAGCTCTAAATTTGAGTTTGAAACTTATAAAACAAAAAGATTCAAAACAAATAAACTGGGAGAGAGGGAGTATATCGTAGGATGTGTCCCATACAAAATAAGTCCCCTGGTTTGTCACCGCGAAGATGCGGTTAGAAAGGAGCACAGCGTCTTCCTACTCGTACGGCAACAAATCGGCCGTAGATAGCATGGTCCGCCTTTGACTGCCATGTGCAAGGTTCGTGCTATCTTATTCAATCTCACCGTGGTTCCATCGTACCAATTCATGTGGTGGCCCGTTGCATGGTTGATCCCAATGTTGGACAAAGGTTCTACGAGAATGGTGTCACCGTTGTAAATGTTGTGCAAATTGATGTTGGTACCCTCCTGTACATATGCAAGCCAATCTCCACTCGCACCGAGCCTAACCTGTGAAACAGTGGGCAGGGGGAGAATTAGGAAATGGACACGGAAGTAGTCTTTAGAATGCATTTACTACGTGATCAAACTCATCTTACCTGCTCATCGGAGGAAATCCGAGTGCCCCTCAACGTCGGCATCTCAAGGGGCGTCAACTTGCAACTACGGCCATGCTGCGCTGGAGAGACCCCCAAGGAAACATCCTCGTGCGTTCCATGGAACATCAAGATGCATTTGTATCAGTAGTTTATCTTGCGAGAGAAAAGGATGAATGAGGGAAGGCCTCTAGAGATAGAGATGGACACTACTACTACCAATGTGCTGGCTCATGCGTTGCAATGGATCCAAAGTAGTAGAATAATACTTGTTCACGTGCTTGAAATATAAACACTCTAGTTTTGATATACATGTGTCAGTAGACATGACAGCTTGTCCATGGAAGTTGAACCACGGCGACCATCACGTTTCTTGTTTCTACCACTGCCACACCCACACGCGATTCCCACGACACCGCTCCAACCCACGGCACGGCGTCCCCCGACGTGGACATGGATCCTCTGACGTGGCTATCACTGCCTTGCCCTGCCTTTCCTTCGCTGACAGGTGGGACCCACGCTTATGGGTCCCACATGTCAGTGACAGAATGGTAGGATTGTTCGCGTCAGGGGATCCTCATCCCCCCGACGTGCCCCTCATCCCTCTCGGCCCCACCGCTCCTCTGCCTTTGTGTGCATGACATGCGGGCCAGCTGAACTGCGGCGACCATCAACTTTCTACCACAGACACACGTGATTGGACGTGGTTTGCCTGCTCCGCTGCTGTGCTCCGATCCGTACTCCCGCACCATCGAATTTTCATCCAGCGGTTGTGACACATTTCGTCCCGGGCATCAATCCTCAGCTGGAGTACTTATGTACTCCCTCCGGTCCTTTTTACTCTGCACATTGGATTTGTCGAAAGTCAAAGTTTGCTAAGTTTGACCAAATTTATATTAGAAATTATTAGCATCTATAATATCTAATAAATATAATATGAAAATATATTCCAAGATGAATCTAATGATATTGGTGTTGTTATGTGAATGTCTATAATTTTTTATATAAACTTGGTCAAAGTTGGATGAGATTGACTTCGGATAAACCTAATATGCAGAGTAAAAAGGACCGGAGGGAGTACTACAAGTAGTACCCGCCGGTGTGGCCATCTACACCTCGTAACGCCCCGACGCCCAGCTGTGGCACCCTCGCCACGGCCACGCCACCACCGGCCGATTCATCTCGAACGAGTGAGTCGCGAACCACGCCACCACCATGAGAATGACATGTGGGCCAGTCGCATTTAAGGTCCGCATGGCAAAATCTGGTGGAATGTAAGGTTAGGCAAGTTTGATTAACTTAGGCGAGTGTTTGGTTCAAGCCACACCTTAGGCAAGCCACACTAAGGCCCCACATGACATACACACAAAAAATGTGGCAAGATTCCCTTAGGCTTGCCAACTTGTTTCTCTCGTTTTGAAGAACTAATAAGTTTGCCTAAGCTTAGTTGTGGCAAAGTTAGTCATGAATTAAGTTCAACCATGGAGTCTTCTATATTATACATGTGGCAGAATCTGGTGGATGATATCCAACGGCCAGTAGTGCTTGGATTTGCCATCTTTGTACCGTCGGATTGGCTTCATCCAACGACCAACTTTCAAAGTTTTTCACACACTATATAGGGGGTATAGATATAGATGTGCCGGTCCGTTGCAATGGATCCAAAGTATATATATCTATTTAGTGGAGTGCACTCTAAACACATTATCTATTTATTTTTCTCTAACCTTCTTAGCCATGCAACCAAGCCACATAAGCTTCATGGGTGCCCCCCACATCATATTATTCATACTATGTTGATTGAAAAAAAGATAAATCACCCAAAATAAGATCTTCCTGTTTTTTGTTCCTACGATGTTGTGCCGTGCACGTACCTACTAGTTGTATACTGGTAGTACTAGTAATATAGTATTAGGAGTACAAACTTGGTACTGGTAGGAGTAGTACTAGTATGGAATGCTCCTACTCTATCAACGAGCCCCGTCTGACACCAAATTTCTTGGCTTCCGTGCTACAGCTAGATCTTCCCCTTGTTTCTGTTTCCCAACCCGGCGGCGGGCGGGGTGTCGGTTTTCTCAACGGCGGTCCCACATGAAAGTGAAAATGCAAGGAAACACGCCTTCCCTAAGCTATGTGTCGTGCCGGACGGGCCGTGTTGTACTCCTGATTCCCGGGCGTGTGGGGGTGCGACGCGAACGCGGCAGGCCTTTTCCTTTTACCAGCAATGTGCCCGTGCGTTGCAACGGATCCAAAGTAGTAGAATAGTAGTATTTTGTTCACAAACTTGAAAGAAATCACTATTGTTTTGATATACTCCTAATATATTACTCCCTTCGTACCTAAATATTTGTCTTTTTTGAGATTTCAAATGGACTATCACATACGGATTATATAGACATATTCTAGTGTTTATAGCAAGATGCCCGCGCGTTGCACAAAGTTGATGGAAAAGGTAAGCACAACTTATAAATTGACGGATGGAGTACTAGTTACAGTGATGCATATAATTAAGCAAAGGGATCGCACATGTCAGTATTGACTGGAACGAGAATGCAACAACACAATAAGAATTAAGGCCATGATGATGCGATCACAATGGTGGTTACAGAAGGCAAGAAGAAAGATGGATCCATGAACGTACGACCTCCTCCTCCTCAACTTAGTGCGCCGGGCCACCGACTGGCGGCTAAGGAGCGCCGGCTTTTGTGGCGAGGTCAAGGTGCTTCTCAGCAAAGGCATCCAAGGCTTCTAGCCGGTTGAGGAAGGCCAACGTCGTAGCGTCCTCACTGGCCTTGTAGATACCTATGTACACTATTTCCTCATACATGTGGATGTGTAGGTCGACGAATTCTTGCAGGGCGAGGCGCCTCACGGCGAGCGCGACCTCCAGGTGGACATTCTTCGTGGCGTCGGCGGGCAGTCGCAGGGCCACCAGTGCTTGAAAGAGGTTCCGGCCATGGAGGCCGATTAGGGTGGCAGGCAATGAGGAGCCCGGGCACACGGGCTGGAGGAGTACGGCGATGTCGTCCGTGAGCTTCTTGAGGACGGTTAACTTGTTGCTGGTGGCAACGATCATCTGGTCCAACTGAGAGTCGTAGTTGGCGTCGAAGGCGGCCATCCACCAGCCGGTCTCCAACACCGTCTGGAGACGATCCTCGGCACCATGCCGCAGGCCGGCGTCGTGGACCATCTGGCACAGCCACTGGCCGCTCACGCGCATCGCCGCCATGGGTCTGGAGTGAGCTCTTTTGCACCTAGTGTAGGTGCTTAGGCAAATGCTTAGGTGCGTACGATGTGGTAGATGCATTGGAATGGAGGGGCGCCTTTATATGAGGGCACTGATGAAAACTGCGTTGCATTCACATCATGCAGCCTCTTTTCCCGGACCTCCTCCCATTACTTCCCTCATGCATTAATTGAAGGAGGATGCATTGGGCGTTCAACATATCGGGAACCGCTACTCCTTCCCTCGTCTGCATTAAAGCCGTATCGGGAACTGCGTCGCCCGCTGTCAAATCGAATACTCCCTCCGTCTAGGTGAGTATTAAGTCATCTTACAAAAACCAAATGGTAAACACATAGACGTGGTGCATTAACTCTCACGTTGTTTCTTATTTTTTGACATAAATAGAGGAATCAACCAAGAAGAGATGTGGGGCTTGTAA
Organism: Triticum dicoccoides; assembly: GCF_002162155.2. NCBI lineage: Eukaryota > Viridiplantae > Streptophyta > Magnoliopsida > Poales > Poaceae > Triticum > Triticum dicoccoides. The sequence goes on along the minus strand of NC_041380.1, from coordinate 124,813,442 downwards.
GCTTTTAATGACTTGAGACTATCAAACATGACATGCGGTGGTCAGTTCGTTGCACAAGAACAAATACAACCCATGTCAGCACACACGCATCTTATATAGCATCACATCCAATGGTTATAAAAGATGAATGAGACCAAATTATATCTCATCTAGATGAGTTCTAGCAAAACTGTATTAATAATACTTAGTACTCCTGCGCCATGTATCATATATTAGTATCATGTAGTACTTTATTTATTTATGAGGTATCCAGATGGCACTGCACCGCCAAGAAAAGAGGGTAACATCAAAATTATGGACTACTTTTTTGAGTATGTTGGTAAGGTCCGGTCATAGTCACTTGTTGAAATCTCTAAAAAGACAAATACTCCCTCCGTCCGGAAATACTTGTCATCAAAATGGATAAAAGGTAATGTATCTAGACGTATTTTAGTTTTAGATACATCTCTTTTTATCCATTTTGATGACAAGTATTTTCGGACGGAAGGAGTAGAAAACAGAGTTGGTGATGATGGTGGGCGTGCCGTCCTGCAATATAGGCCGTCAGATTTATATCTAACGGATAGGAAAGAAACTATGGCAATTTTGCAAAAATATACACACACGTCTCTCCACGTTCGCAAATAAGGCCTTCCCTCGTTCAACCTTTTCTCTCACAAGATAAACTACTCATACAAATGCATCTTGAGGTGTCCATAGAATCGAAGAGAGGGATGATGTGTGTGTGTGTGTGTGCGCGCGCGATCGATAAAGAGTGCCATCAAATTTGTGTGTGCCCATGTCAAAGATATAGAGTGGCTGGCCTACTGGAACGTGAGATGGGACATGTGCAGTTTGTCTCTGTGGCATGGATACCTACCTGCAGCGCTCGACTATCGGTGTGTGGTGGGGGAAGAGGGAGGCCCAATTAACTATAGAGGTACAATGGCTGGTATATGTGTGGAGGAGGAGAGAGGCCTACCTCATGTATTAAGGAGATCGATCTGCCTCATGTATTAAGGGAGATCGATCGGCATCCATGCATATGTGCAGGAGAGGAATAAGGTTGGGAGAGAGACAGAGCTAGAGTGCTGGAGGGGGGTGGTAGTGGAGTTGCTTCTAACAAATGGTGGGATAGGCTTGCTAGACAAATGGAGGGCACGCCCGCAATATCAATAAGAGAGGAGATGGTTGCTTGTTGTCTGTGCACGTGCATGTGAGAGACGGGTCAGGAGGCATGCACGAATGATGAGGGGGGATGATGTGGTTGTGGTAAGCAGACATAACTACATAGGAAGATCAATCGCCCTTTGTTAGAGAAAGGAGAGACATAACTTGTGAGGTACGTCGATTGATGGGGGGTAGTTAAAGTCAATCTAGGTATATGTTGGGAGATCGGTCGGTATACATGCATGTGTGTGTTAGAAGCAATGAGGCACGAGGAGAAGGATAGAGAGAGAGGGATGCATGTAGGAGGTGGTACGAGAGGCATACTATATCGAGGGGGGAGGAGTGTGCGAGTACGAGAACGATGAAAAGAGTGGTGGGAGTGAGGCATGGACGGTGACAAGAGAAGAGGGGAAGCTTGTGTTTGTGCTAGGCACACCTGGCTAGAGAGGCATATCGATCGATGTGTGCCGTAAAGAAGGAGCTGGGGGGCCTACACACACCGTGGGTGAACGACCTAAATTGAAAAGATGAATTTGCATGATGGAGCTAGAGAATGCTGAGGGAGGGTGAGAGGGATGCGGGCGTGTGCATGCACAAGAGAAAGTTAGCGCTAGCTACAAAGATAAGAGGGTTGTGTGGGTGTAAAAGACGAATAGAGATCATATATACTTCATTATAAAAAGCGAATTCGGATATTTGAAAAATTTATCATAGTGTTTAAAACCGACGGATGTGTGAATATATATAACGGTGATAAACATGGTGTGGTTATGAACATGGTATACTACATTTAATATATTTTATCTCTACTCTTATAAAAAATGGAGTTGTTGATGATGGTGTGCCCGCCATCCTGCATTATAGGCCGTCTGATTTATATCTGGCGGATAGCAAGGAAACTTTGATGGTTGAAGTTGGCAACAATGATGATTGTAGATTCTTATTGAAATAGAGAAACGAATTCAAATTTAGTTCGAATTGCAGCGGTAGTATAGACATTTGGAATGCACTAAAATGTTGGTATGAGTAGGTTACATGCATTATACAGCAAGCGAAAAAATTTAATCGGACATAACATGGATTCATACTCCCTCCTTCCATCTATATAGGGTGTAATGAGATTTTTAAGACCGCCTTTGACTATTGACAAGATTAATAGTACATCACACGCACAATGTGAATATTATATCATTGAAAGAACCTTTCACAGATGAATTTAAGGGTGTGCTTTGTGTAAGTTGCATGTCATATATCATTGCTCTAATATTTGGTCAAAGTTAGCATCGAAAAACGCATTAGGCCCTATATAGATGGAAGGAGGGAGTAGCTTTGAATAGCATTTGTGTAGTAAAACGGGGCAAGACTCTCTCTTTGTGTGGTGTGAATAGTTTTATTTTTTTCATTTTCTTTTTGGTTGAGGGAAGTGCGAATTGATTTGGTACGTACAAGTACAATATTACTACACGTTAGGCTTGTCCCTAAAATTCAACCCGCGTCTTGTTATATCCCGAAAATTCAGATATCGTGCTCCCAAAATTGGCGCCTTCACAACCCGCGCCTTGCTATCCCGAAATTACAACACACGCGAAAACTCCCTCCGACTGCCAAATCCCGACACGCGAAATCCCCCTTCTAACCCTGAGCTGAAAGGGTCGCTAGTTCAAATCAGTGGGGGGTACTTTCGTAACACACCCTACATTTTGGACAAGCGCGTCCCTAAGTCATGCTTCACCCCCTCCCATCGCCCCCTTTTCGCCATTCAAAATCCCAGGCCGCCATAACCTCTCCGCTCCAACCACGAAACCCCACCCTCCTCCGTCCGCCACGTCACCGCTGCCCAGCCGGAGCCTCTTCCCTGACGACGTCGTCCATCGCAACAGCTCGACGTCCCTCGTCCACCTCCCCGGATGAGGATCTGTCGTCCATCTCGCCGTCCCGCCAGTTCAGCCGCCCCGTCCTCCGCCTCCAAGGAGCTGCTCCGATGATCACCTCGTCTATCGCGGCTGCTCCATCCCCATAGCGCCGCCTTAACCTACTCCACCGGAACTGCAGCATCCTCACCGACTCCTCGGACGAAGCCGAGGCCTACTTGGCACCACCAAAAAGGTTGTACACTCATCGCATCGCACCTTCTCCTTAACTCGACCTCCCGGCGCTGACGGTGCTCCATCCCGCACCCCCATGGAGTGGCTACCTTGAAGCCAGCGCCGCGGGCGACATCTCCACGGCGGCTCTCCCCTAGTCCGAGGCCCCTTCGGCGGCAGCGTCCATACCAGCCGGATCTGCTGATGCTGCTCCGGCTGTCGCTCGCTCGCTCGCGCTGCTGCTGCTCTGGCTCTCGCTTGATCGCTCGCTCACCCAGCTGTTGCTACTTCTCTCCCCCTCGCTTGTGCTGTTATTCTGCTCCGATTAAGCCACACTTCAGTCGACTGAATCGACTTTTGGGTCAGTCGATTTTCAGGGGTTGGGGGGGCTCGTCGGAGTTAAGGAAGAACCACCCGCAACAGGGACGGGGGCTCGCCGGAGAGGTACCCCACTATCTATCTTAGGGTTCAGGGTGGGGGCGGGGGGCCTAGAGAGCTGGCCGGGGCGGCGGTGGCGAGTTGTTTCGGGGCGGCGAGGCGGCACTGGGGCCGACAGTTCGGCCGGTGGTGGCTGGCGGCTCAGGGGGGTGCAGGTTGAAGATGAACTGCAGGCCCTCCCTAAACTACATGTCAAGTGCCTCTCTGCTACTATTGCGTTCAGTTTCGACAGTAGCACTCAGATTCCACAGTAAATTTCAATTTCGACAGTTAAGTTCAGAGTCAACAGTTTTTACCTCATCTGTTGTAGTCAGGTGGTTTTTGGTGATGTTAATTTTACATCCATTTTACATCATCTATTGGAGATGCTACTAGAATCCCACTTGAGATTGACGATGTCTGTCTTGTGCTGCTTCATCCTTGATGTCTTACGGCTCACCGGAGTTGCTCCAACGACAGAACGATCCATCATAACAGAGCAGCGCCCTGGACACCGTCTACAGATTCCTCAAATCTTCCTCCACACCTCTGACAGCCACCTCTGCCTCAACTGCTTCAGCGACCAACCCAATGATGCTGAGGTCGACACGGCTACGGCAAAGAGGTTGTACACTTGTTGCATCACTTATTACTATACATTCACGTCGATCCATTAGGGCTATTTTGGTTCAACAGAAAAACGTCGATCCACTGGTTGTTACCATCACTCTAAATTTTTGCATGCTCTCCTTACATAATCTCACCATATTTTTTTGTATGCATGTCAGATAGTGTACATAGTCATGCTGAACATGTAGAGAAAAAGAGAAGAGTTTTGCACGGCAATACAATGTCATGCAGACATCGCTCCATGGTAGGTTCAATGGAAAACCCTCCCCACCCCTCTCCAGATTGTAATCCAGAGGAAGATATCTGTTCTGAGGTGGATTCAGACGCCGCTAACCATTCCTATTTACCCCCCAAGGTGTTTGCTCTACCTTGGCATGATGATGTTAGTCATATCATGCATATGTTGCCTTGCAGTGCCTACTTTTGACATCATATATGTCATCTTCTTAGTTTATACATGTTCTATAGTGCCACCTGTTTAGTTTCTATATCATATATGGGAATTATGCAGTCTCATGTCTTTTAGCCAGCCATAATATATGTGAAATGTCCAATGCCATCCTATTTAACCAGACATCATATATTTGAATGATATCTTGCCCATCCTTTTCTTCATTATATTTCCATTTGTCGACAATGTTTGTACATTAAACTACTCTTCCTGTGAATCAGCCATTTGGGTGGGAGATGGAAAAATCTGGAGTGGAAGCAAGGCCTTCAGAGCAGACAGTGCTACCTGTCGAAGCAGATCACTTGTTGGGTCCTGATAGCTCCTCAGAGATGGATTCAGAGACAGATGACCAGTCCTATTCCCCCACTGAGGTGTATGCTCTAACATGGCACGGTTATACTGCTCATATCATGCATACAGTGTCTTGCATTGCATAGTTTAGACATCATATACACAATATTCAACAACATGTTCTTAGTTCAGACATCATATCGAATGCCCTCTGTTTAGCATATAAATCACATATGTGAATGAAATGATGCGATCCTGATTGCTTAGGTAACATGTAGGTGAATTATGTCATGCGATCCTGTTTAGTTATTCATCATATCTTTGAATTATGTTATGCTATGCTATCCAGTTTAGATAGACATCATATATGTGAAATTATGTCATGCTATCCGTTTTAGTTAAACAATATACATGTCAACTATTTCATGCCCTCTTTTTCCCACACTATCTATTGCATCTGTCTCTCATACAATGTCTGTACATTCAACTATGTTTCCTGTTTATCAGCCATTTGAATTAGAGCGGGTGATGCCAGTATCTAGCGGACTAAAAACACGGTCATCAAATAAAATAGTGCTACCTCTTGGTGGAGATAGCACCCCGGTTGTACATGCACAAGAACCAGCCCTACCACACATAACCCAAACTCTCGCAGATTGTACCCCTACTACGATGGACAGAGAACCAGCTTCACCCAATCTAACCCCAACCCCAGCCGATAGTAACCCAGTTCCTGTTGACACAACACTATCTCCACCACAGAGCTCCCAAACAAGAGCAGTTAGTAAGGCAGCTCCAGTGCCCAAAGGGCCAGTACTATCACGGCGAACCCCAACTCCACCAGTTAGTACGCCTATTCCTGTGGAGGAAGCACAACCAGCTAGTCGTAGTTTAGCATCTATCGCATTTGATGTTGTTAAATCGTATGTGCGTATCTTCCCATCTTGGAAATATTATACTGAAGATGAAGGAAAATGCCAGTTGCAGGTGTTTGTCCAGGAGTTGTGTGTAAGTAATGTTATTCATGGCAATTACTTTGCTTCGTCCCATACATCCTACCTCCATGATGGTTATAATACAACAAATTTTCCCATTTTTCTCTATAGAGAAGGACCGATTTGGAAACTCAGGATGAGGTAACCTGTGCTAATACCTCTGTTATCTTCAAGAATGCTTGGTGGCAGTATCGAAATTACCTGAAGAAAACATACTTCACCGGCAAAGAAACTCATCAAATTCCCTTACGTTCTCCTGAGACACATTTACTGGACGATGACTGGGAACGCCTTGTTCTGTACTGGTCCTGAACCAAGAATGTGGTAAGGTCTATGAGCTCATTTTCTATTTTTAAGTATTATATTCTTGCATCTTACTATACTCTGTTCATGTAGAACAAGTGCCTAAACCTGAAGAACAACTGTTCTAATTTAAGATTCCATTGCTATCATAGTTCAAAAAAGTGCTAGGCGTTAATTGTGCATTTTGCCACCGCCTTGCACTTTACTGACCAAAGCGCATGCTTATGCGCAGCTATGCACAGATTATGCATAGTTATGTGCAATGCGTTTTGCCAACGCCTAGAGCCTAGGCGCGCTTAAGCGCTTGCTTAGGCACGCCTTTTTTAACTATGATTGCTTTGCTCTTGTATCACCGTATTTACTCATACAAACTTATTTTTAAATTTAAGGATCCAATCGAAACTCCAATGGCACAGCAGGTATGTTCTTTAACAGGTTTAGTCTTATTAATAGCTCTATTGATTTCAATTTCAATTGTGTATATAGTTGACTTTCATATCATGCACATTACTAGCATCACAACAGAGCCAATAGTGTTGCTGTACATGTAGACCCGTGGTACCCATCTGAAATCTTGTTGTGCCGTGTAATTTCCCATGCTTTGTATTCTTTCACTGTTGCTTTGTCTTGAACTGATATGATTTGAACTGTGTCTCTATTTTGATTTGGCAAGACAATGCAGTGACCATAGGACATAGATATATGTTTGTTTGATGCTTTTATTACGTACTAGTACTTGGCAATAGAAGACTTGGTAGTTTAATCCTGTCCACCTTACTAATGAACCGGTTCACCGAAATGAGTTTCATATACTAGTACATGCTAAACTTGTTATGTGTCTGCTTGTTTCTTCTTTTAGAATGCTAACAGAATATTGGGGAAGAGTGCCTTATTAAGCAATGGTAAAGGAAGTAATGCAGATAAGGTTCAGGATAGTGCCACATCCTTGTTGGTCTCCAACAAAGCTGATAAAACAGCTAAGGAAGACTATCTTGAAGATTGCGAGACAACCCCAAAGTCCTGTCTCGGTTTAGTGTTCGAGTTACTGGCCACTACCACTTGCACAAGCTATTCAAACTCACTGTATGAATTAGTTCGGTTTCTTGAGTCTCAACTACAAGCTGAAAGACATCGATTAGTTGTGCTGCGACAAGAAGTGGAAGGACTGTGGAAGTCCCTGGAGCATTCAGATGCATACTTTCTGGTGCAACAGCAAGTGTTGGAGGATTTTAGCGCCAAACAGGACAAAGCTAATCAGCTTGCTAAGCTTATTGCCAGCATGGTGGATACCCAGGATAATGTTTCTTGAGCTCTTCTGAAGTTGTTTCAGTTATGCTCTTGTTTTGCTGTCGTGTTTATTTGCACTGGTGGACAATTTTGACGGCCAGTGTATGTAATGTTCTGCTTTGTTCCCTATATTTGCACTGGTGGCGAACTTTGATGCCCAGTGGATGTAATATGTGTAATAGCGGTAATAGGCTAGCGTTAATTGCTTGCTTATTTATTTCCTTATTGTCTTGTTTAGCTGTTTGCTTGTAGTCACTGTAGTTCTTTTTCTGTTTTTTTTCTAGTGGCCACAATAGCCTATTTTTGGTAACTAGGCCAAAATAATCATGGCAACACACAGAATGTTGTAACCATGGGCCTCCTGCAGGCCGTATGATCCATGGGCCTTCGTCCGGCCATAGGATCCATCAGTCTTCTATACGGGCCTTAGGGTCCATGGGCCTTCTACGGGCCGTAGGGTCCATGGGCCTTCTACGGGCCGTACGATCCATGGGCCTTCTTCGGGCCGTACTATCCATGGGCCTCATGTGGGTCGTAGGATCAATGGGCCTTCTACGGGGCGTATCATCATTTCGCCAATCATGGGTCATACTATTCGTGGACCATAACGGGTCATTAATAGGCTGTATTTGATAACTCTATGAAAACAGCCCAACGGGTTTTTTTACAAGAAAACGGCCCAATGTATTAACGGTCCGCAAACGGGCCGACTGTAACGACGGGCTGAATTTGGCCCACAAGCAGAAAATGACAGTAATGGGCCGCATGTAACCGAATGCTGCAAATGGGCCCAAGAATCAATGGGCCCTGAGAAGGCCGAAAGATAATTTGGGATGGAAACGGCCCAGTGGAATAACGGGCCGTTAATGGGTATAAAGTGATACACTGTTCATTACGGGCAATTTTCACCATGGGCCGTTAATGGGCCAAGAGTTACAAAGGTCCTCATATGGGCCGAAAGAAGTCATGGGCCACACATGGGCCGGAAGTTAAAACGGGCTGAATCATATTGGACGGCCCAGATGACGCTACTGGGCCTAATTCGGATAGGGCGTAACGGGCCCTGGGTTAGCGGGCTGTAAATGGGCTATATGCGAACAGGCCATTAACAGGCTTTCCATGGGCCGGGCCGCCACCTTTTAACCAAGTCAAACGGGCTGGCCTTTTCACAGGAATGGGCCTCTGTTGGGCCGTGCCACGTATCGCCGTATCATAGGCGCCTTCGGTCCAATGAGCGAATGACATATGTCCCAACGGTGAGCCGACACGTGTTTCCTCCAGCCAATGATGATTTTACACGTGGAAAATCCCCATTGGTCGGGGCTGTTAACGGGTTATCGGATCCAAAACCCGACCCGACAGCTTAACGGCGTTCCGTTATGGTGGATGCCACGTGTCAGTCACCCTTGACGAAAGCACTTCTGTGACGCGCGATTTATCGTCATGGAAGTGGACACTTCTGTGATGATAATTTTGGTAATGTCATGGAACACTTCTACGACAGCACAGGTATGACTATCTTGATTCTGTCATAAAATCGTCATGGATGTACATGCATGACAAAAAACGCGACCTACTGTGACAAACACGTATCATCACAGAAGTGTATTTTTTTGTAGTGATACCTACCTATCATGGCATTTCCATAGCCATTCCGAGATATATTGCCATGCAACTTACCACCATTCCGTTTACTATGACACACTCCATCATTGTCATATTGCTTTGCATGATCATGTAGTTGACATTGTATTTGTGGCAAAGCCACCATTCATAATTCTTTCATACATGTCACTCTTGATTCATTTCATATCCCGGTACACCGCCGAAGGCATTCACATAGAGTCATATTTTGTTCTAAGTATTGAGTTGTAATTGTTGAGTTGTAAGTAAATAAGAGTGTGATGATCATCATCTTTAGAGCATTGTCCCAAGTGAGGAAAGGATGATGGAGACTATGATTCCCCCACAAGTCGGGATGAGACTCCGGACGAAAAAAGAGGCCACAAAAAAGGCCCAAAAAAATGAGAGAAAAAGAGAGAAGGTACAATGCTACTATCCTTTTAACACACTTGTGCTTCAAAGTAGCACCATGATCTTCATGATAGAGAGTCTCCTATGTTATCACTTTCATATACTAGTGGGAATTTTTCATTATAGAACTTGGCTTGTATATTCCAATGATGGGCTTCCTAAAAATTCCCTAGGTCTTCGTGAGCAAGCGAGTTGGATGCACACCCACTTAGTTTCTTTTGTTGAGCTTTCATATACTTATAGCTCTAGTGCATCTGTTGCATGGCAATCCCTACTCACTCACATTGATATCTATTGATGGGCATCTCCATAGCACGTTAATACGCCTAGTTGATGTGAGACTATCTTCTCCCTTTTTGTCTTCTCCACAACCACCATTCTATTCCACATATAGTGCTATGTCCATCGCTCACGCTCATGTATTGCGTGAAGATTGAAAAAGTTTGAGAATGTCAAAAGTATGAAACAATTGCTTGGCTTGTCATCGGGGTTGTGCATGATTTAAATACTTTGTGTGGTGAAAATAGAGCATAGCCAGACTATATGATTTTGTAGGGATAACTTTCTTTGACCATGTTATTTTGAAGAGACATAATTGCTTAGTTAGTATGCTTGAAGTATTATTATTTTTATGTCAATATTAAACTTTTATCTTGAATCTTTCGGATCTGAATATTCATGCCACAATTAAGAAGAATTACATTGAAAATATGCCTAGTAGCATTCCACATCAAAAATTCTGTTTTTATTTACCTACTCGAGGACGAGCGGGAATTAAGCTTGGGGATGCTTGATACGTCTCCAACGTATCTATAATTTTTTGTTGTTCCATGCTATATTATATTCTGTTTTGGACATTATTGGGCTTTATTATACACTTTTATATAATTTTTGAGACTAACCTACTAACCGAAGGCCCAGCCCAGAATTGCTGTTTTTTTGCCTATTTTAGGGTTTCGAAGAAAAGGAATAATCAAACGGAGTCCAAACAGAATGAAACCTTCGGGAACATGATTTTTGGTACGAACAAGATCCAGTAGACTTGGACCCTATGTCAAGCAACCAACAGGGAAGCCACGAGGTAGGA